>NC_083320.1:113435089-113630378 GCF_963455315.2 Globicephala melas
GTTCACCTCAAGGCAGGTGGCTTTTCCTCACTGAATGCAAGTGGCCCAGCACATGAGACGGGCTCGGACTGCCTTCGTGAGCGTTGGCATGCTGGGGCAACGTAGGTTTCCAAGGAAGAGGACAGCGTGTCGCCTTGGAGTCTACATGCCAAGAAGTGTTACGAAGGGCCTGCACGGCGGCCTGTTTCTCAGCAGGCCGGGAGGAGACGTGTGGTCTTGCGTTCAGCTGCATGGCAAACAGTGCGGAGGCCAGAGTTCTGTGAGAGCCGACAGCTCTCCTCGCTCTCCATTTAAGCCCGAAGACGGTGGAGAACTCACGGAAACCGCGGCAGGCAAGACCTGTCCGGCGGCCATTTCGCCACTACACTGAGGCCAAGGGTCGCCTTGCGGTTTCCCAGGACGAACGTGGGCTGCAGGATTAGCTCTCCGCCAGAGTTGCAAGAGCCCTGCTTCTCAGGCTAAAATACTCGCTTCCTACCCGGGCGTAGGGACAGAGGATAGATGCTGGGCAATAGCAGGGCCTTGCAAGCAGCCTCTGAGAAACCGGGATCCAAGCTTCCAAAGGGAAAAGCCTGCTTCTGTATGCAGGGTCACCTAGCCTAGTTAGCAGCAAACCTAAGTCCCTGCTGTATTGGCCCTGCGAAGGGAGACCGTCGCAAGACACTGGGAACTTCGCTGAATAAAGTTTCCTTTCCAGGCGTCTAAGTGTGGCGACTTCCCTAACAGAACGAAGACCTTAGCAAGGCCTAGTAGGCAATGCCTCTTACGACGACTACCACTGCAAAGTGAGCAGTTGTGCTCTTTGCTCAGTTTGGACCTCACCTCGACATCCTGCTTAACCTAGAGAGGGGGCAATTGTGAGCTCCCGGAAAGAACGCTGAGCAGAGTGTTCACCTCAATGCAGGTGGCTTTTCGTAACCGAATCAAAGTTGCGCAGCACACGAGACTGGTTAGGACTGCCTTCGGTAGCGTTTGGCAAGCTGTGGCAACGTAGCTTTCCAAGGCAGAGGACAGTGTGTCGCCTTGGACTCTGCACGCCAGGAAATGTTAACAAGGGCCTACACGGATGCCTGTTTCTCAGCAGGTCGGGAGGAGACGTGTGGTCTTGCGTGCAGTTGCATGGCAAACAGTGCGGAGGCCAGAGTTCTGTGAGAGCCGACAGCTCTCCTCGCTCTCCATTTAAGCCCGAAGACGGTGGAGAACTCACGGAAACCGCGGCAGGCAAGACCTGTCCGGCGGCCATTTCGCCACTACACTGAGGCCAAGGGTCGCCTTGCGGTTTCCCAGGACGAACGTGGGCTGCAGGATTAGCTCTCCTCCAGAGTTGCAAGAGCCCTGCTTCTCAGGCTAAAATACTCACTTCCTACCCGGGCGTAGGGGCAGAGGACAGATGCTGGGCAATAGCAGGGTCTTGCAAGCAGCCCCTGAGAAACCGGGATCCAAGCTTCCAAAGGGAAAGGCCTGCTTCTGTATGCAGGGTCACCTAGCCCTGTTAGCAGCAAACCTAAGTCCCTGCAGTACTGGCGCTGCAAAGGTTGACCATCGCCAAACAATGGGAACTTCGCTGAATAAATTGTTCTTTCAAGGCCTCTAAGTGTGGCTGGTTCCTTAACACAGGGAAGGCCTCAGCCAGGCGTAGTTGGCAATTCCTCTTACGACGACTACCAGTGTAACGTGAGGAATTGTGCTCTTTGCTCAGGTTGGTCCTCACTACGACTTCCTGCTTAACCTAGAGAGGCGGCAAGTGTGAGCTCCCGGAAAGAACGCTGAGCAGAGTGTTCACCTCAATGCAGGTGGCTTTTCCTCACTGAATGCAAGTGGCCCAGCACATGAGACGGGCTCGGACTGCCTTCGTGAGCGTTGGCATGCTGGGGCAACGTAGGTTTCCAAGGAAGAGGACAGCGTGTCGCCTTGGAGTCTACATGCCAAGAAGTGTTACGAAGGGCCTGCACGGCGGCCTGTTTCTCAGCAGGCCGGGAGGAGACGTGTGGTCTTGCGTTCAGCTGCATGGCAAACAGTGAGGAGGCCAGAGTTCTGTGAGAGCCGACAGCTCTCCTCGCTCTCCATTTAAGCCCGAAGACGGTGGAGAACTCACGGAAACCGCGGCAGGCAAGACCTGTCCGGCGGCCATTTCGCCACTACACTGAGGCCAAGGGTCGCCTTGCGGTTTCCCAGGACGAACGTGGGCTGCAGGATTAGCTCTCCGCCAGAGTTGCAAGAGCCCTGCTTCTCAGGCGAAAATACTCGCTTCCTACCCGGGCGTAGGGACAGAGGATAGATGCTGGGCAATAGCAGGGCCTTGCAAGCAGCCTCTGAGAAACCGGGATCCAAGCTTCCAAAGGGAAAAGCCTGCTTCTGTATGCAGGGTCACCTAGCTTAGTTAGCAGCAAACCTAAGTCCCTGCTGTATTGGCCCTGCGAAGGGAGACCGTCGCAAGACACTGGGAACTTCGCTGAATAAAGTTTCCTTTCCAGGCGTCTAAGTGTGGCGACTTCCCTAACAGAACGAAGACCTTAGCAAGGCCTAGTAGGCAATGCCTCTTACGACGACTACCACTGCAAAGTGAGCAGTTGTGCTCTTTGCTCAGTTTGGACCTCACCTCGACATCCTGCTTAACCTAGAGAGGGGGCAATTGTGAGCTCCCGGAAAGAACGCTGAGCAGAGTGTTCACCTCAATGCAGGTGGCTTTTCGTAACCGAATCAAAGTTGCGCAGCACACGAGACTGGTTAGGACTGCCTTCGGTAGCGTTTGGCAAGCTGTGGCAACGTAGCTTTCCAAGGCAGAGGACAGTGTGTCGCCTTGGACTCTGCACGCCAGGAAATGTTAACAAGGGCCTACACGGATGCCTGTTTCTCAGCAGGTCGGGAGGAGACGTGTGGTCTTGCGTGCAGTTGCATGGCAAACAGTGCGGAGGCCAGAGTTCTGTGAGAGCCGACAGCTCTCCTCGCTCTCCACTTAAGCCCGAAGACGGTGGAGAACTCACGGAAACCGCGGCAGGCAAGACCTGTCCGGCGGCCATTTCGCCACTACACTGAGGCCAAGGGTCGCCTTGCGGTTTCCCAGGACGAACGTGGGCTGCAGGATTAGCTCTCCGCCAGAGTTGCAAGAGCCCTGCTTCTCAGGCTAAAATACTCGCTTCCTACCCGGGCGTAGGGGCAGAGGACAGATGCTGGGCAATAGCAGGGTCTTGCAAGCAGCCCCTGAGAGACCGGGATCCAAGCTTCCAAAGGGAAACGCCTGCTTCTGTATGCAGGGTCACCTAGCCCTGTTAGCAGCAAACCTAAGTCCCTGCAGTACTGGCGCTGCAAAGGTTGACCATCGCCAAACAATGGGAACTTCGC
This sequence comes from Globicephala melas, assembly GCF_963455315.2. NCBI lineage: Eukaryota > Metazoa > Chordata > Mammalia > Artiodactyla > Delphinidae > Globicephala > Globicephala melas. Next base: position 113,438,432 of record NC_083320.1, read on the forward strand.
TGAATAAATTGTTCTTTCAAGGCCTCTAAGTGTGGCTGGTTCCTTAACACAGGGAAGGTCTCAGCCAGGCGTAGTTGGCAATTCCTCTTACGACGACTACCAGTGTAACGTGAGGAATTGTGCTCTTTGCTCAGGTTGGTCCTCACTACGACTTCCTGCTTAACCTAGAGAGGCGGCAAGTGTGAGCTCCCGGAAAGAACGCTGAGCAGAGTGTTCACCTCAAGGCAGGTGGCTTTTCCTCACTGAATGCAAGTGGCCCAGCACATGAGACGGGCTCGGACTGCCTTCGTGAGCGTTGGCATGCTGGGGCAACGTAGGTTTCCAAGGAAGAGGACAGCGTGTCGCCTTGGAGTCTACATGCCAAGAAGTGTTACGAAGGGCCTGCACGGCGGCCTGTTTCTCAGCAGGCCGGGAGGAGACGTGTGGTCTTGCGTTCAGCTGCATGGCAAACAGTGCGGAGGCCAGAGTTCTGTGAGAGCCGACAGCTCTCCTCGCTCTCCATTTAAGCCCGAAGACGGTGGAGAACTCACGGAAACCGCGGCAGGCAAGACCTGTCCGGCGGCCATTTCGCCACTACACTGAGGCCAAGGGTCGCCTTGCGGTTTCCCAGGACGAACGTGGGCTGCAGGATTAGCTCTCCGCCAGAGTTGCAAGAGCCCTGCTTCTCAGGCTAAAATACTCGCTTCCTACCCGGGCGTAGGGACAGAGGATAGATGCTGGGCAATAGCAGGGCCTTGCAAGCAGCCTCTGAGAAACCGGGATCCAAGCTTCCAAAGGGAAAAGCCTGCTTCTGTATGCAGGGTCACCTAGCCTAGTTAGCAGCAAACCTAAGTCCCTGCTGTATTGGCCCTGCGAAGGGAGACCGTCGCAAGACACTGGGAACTTCGCTGAATAAAGTTTCCTTTCCAGGCGTCTAAGTGTGGCGACTTCCCTAACAGAACGAAGACCTTAGCAAGGCCTAGTAGGCAATGCCTCTTACGACGACTACCACTGCAAAGTGAGCAGTTGTGCTCTTTGCTCAGTTTGGACCTCACCTCGACATCCTGCTTAACCTAGAGAGGGGGCAATTGTGAGCTCCCGGAAAGAACGCTGAGCAGAGTGTTCACCTCAATGCAGGTGGCTTTTCGTAACCGAATCAAAGTTGCGCAGCACACGAGACTGGTTAGGACTGCCTTCGGTAGCGTTTGGCAAGCTGTGGCAACGTAGCTTTCCAAGGCAGAGGACAGTGTGTCGCCTTGGACTCTGCACGCCAGGAAATGTTAACAAGGGCCTACACGGATGCCTGTTTCTCAGCAGGTCGGGAGGAGACGTGTGGTCTTGCGTGCAGTTGCATGGCAAACAGTGCGGAGGCCAGAGTTCTGTGAGAGCCGACAGCTCTCCTCGCTCTCCATTTAAGCCCGAAGACGGTGGAGAACTCACGGAAACCGCGGCAGGCAAGACCTGTCCGGCGGCCATTTCGCCACTACACTGAGGCCAAGGGTCGCCTTGCGGTTTCCCAGGACGAACGTGGGCTGCAGGATTAGCTCTCCTCCAGAGTTGCAAGAGCCCTGCTTCTCAGGCTAAAATACTCACTTCCTACCCGGGCGTAGGGGCAGAGGACAGATGCTGGGCAATAGCAGGGTCTTGCAAGCAGCCCCTGAGAAACCGGGATCCAAGCTTCCAAAGGGAAAGGCCTGCTTCTGTATGCAGGGTCACCTAGCCCTGTTAGCAGCAAACCTAAGTCCCTGCAGTACTGGCGCTGCAAAGGTTGACCATCGCCAAACAATGGGAACTTCGCTGAATAAATTGTTCTTTCAAGGCCTCTAAGTGTGGCTGGTTCCTTAACACAGGGAAGGCCTCAGCCAGGCGTAGTTGGCAATTCCTCTTACGACGACTACCAGTGTAACGTGAGGAATTGTGCTCTTTGCTCAGGTTGGTCCTCACTACGACTTCCTGCTTAACCTAGAGAGGCGGCAAGTGTGAGCTCCCGGAAAGAACGCTGAGCAGAGTGTTCACCTCAATGCAGGTGGCTTTTCCTCACTGAATGCAAGTGGCCCAGCACATGAGACGGGCTCGGACTGCCTTCGTGAGCGTTGGCATGCTGGGGCAACGTAGGTTTCCAAGGAAGAGGACAGCGTGTCGCCTTGGAGTCTACATGCCAAGAAGTGTTACGAAGGGCCTGCACGGCGGCCTGTTTCTCAGCAGGCCGGGAGGAGACGTGTGGTCTTGCGTTCAGCTGCATGGCAAACAGTGAGGAGGCCAGAGTTCTGTGAGAGCCGACAGCTCTCCTCGCTCTCCATTTAAGCCCGAAGACGGTGGAGAACTCACGGAAACCGCGGCAGGCAAGACCTGTCCGGCGGCCATTTCGCCACTACACTGAGGCCAAGGGTCGCCTTGCGGTTTCCCAGGACGAACGTGGGCTGCAGGATTAGCTCTCCGCCAGAGTTGCAAGAGCCCTGCTTCTCAGGCTAAAATACTCGCTTCCTACCCGGGCGTAGGGACAGAGGATAGATGCTGGGCAATAGCAGGGCCTTGCAAGCAGCCTCTGAGAAACCGGGATCCAAGCTTCCAAAGGGAAAAGCCTGCTTCTGTATGCAGGGTCACCTAGCCTAGTTAGCAGCAAACCTAAGTCCCTGCTGTATTGGCCCTGCGAAGGGAGACCGTCGCAAGACACTGGGAACTTCGCTGAATAAAGTTTCCTTTCCAGGCGTCTAAGTGTGGCGACTTCCCTAACAGAACGAAGACCTTAGCAAGGCCTAGTAGGCAATGCCTCTTACGACGACTACCACTGCAAAGTGAGCAGTTGTGCTCTTTGCTCAGTTTGGACCTCACCTCGACATCCTGCTTAACCTAGAGAGGGGGCAATTGTGAGCTCCCGGAAAGAACGCTGAGCAGAGTGTTCACCTCAATGCAGGTGGCTTTTCGTAACCGAATCAAAGTTGCGCAGCACACGAGACTGGTTAGGACTGCCTTCGGTAGCGTTTGGCAAGCTGTGGCAACGTAGCTTTCCAAGGCAGAGGACAGTGTGTCGCCTTGGACTCTGCACGCCAGGAAATGTTAACAAGGGCCTACACGGATGCCTGTTTCTCAGCAGGTCGGGAGGAGACGTGTGGTCTTGCGTGCAGTTGCATGGCAAACAGTGCGGAGGCCAGAGTTCTGTGAGAGCCGACAGCTCTCCTCGCTCTCCATTTAAGCCCGAAGACGGTGGAGAACTCACGGAAACCGCGGCAGGCAAGACCTGTCCGGCGGCCATTTCGCCACTACACTGAGGCCAAGGGTCGCCTTGCGGTTTCCCAGGACGAACGTGGGCTGCAGGATTAGCTCTCCTCCAGAGTTGCAAGAGCCCTGCTTCTCAGGCTAAAATACTCACTTCCTACCCGGGCGTAGGGGCAGAGGACAGATGCTGGGCAATAGCAGGGTCTTGCAAGCAGCCCCTGAGAAACCGGGATCCAAGCTTCCAAAGGGAAAGGCCTGCTTCTGTATGCAGGGTCACCTAGCCCTGTTAGCAGCAAACCTAAGTCCCTGCAGTACTGGCGCTGCAAAGGTTGACCATCGCCAAACAATGGGAACTTCGCTGAATAAATTGTTCTTTCAAGGCCTCTAAGTGTGGCTGGTTCCTTAACACAGGGAAGGCCTCAGCCAGGCGTAGTTGGCAATTCCTCTTACGACGACTACCAGTGTAACGTGAGGAATTGTGCTCTTTGCTCAGGTTGGTCCTCACTACGACTTCCTGCTTAACCTAGAGAGGCGGCAAGTGTGAGCTCCCGGAAAGAACGCTGAGCAGAGTGTTCACCTCAATGCAGGTGGCTTTTCCTCACTGAATGCAAGTGGCCCAGCACATGAGACGGGCTCGGACTGCCTTCGTGAGCGTTGGCATGCTGGGGCAACGTAGGTTTCCAAGGAAGAGGACAGCGTGTCGCCTTGGAGTCTACATGCCAAGAAGTGTTACGAAGGGCCTGCACGGCGGCCTGTTTCTCAGCAGGCCGGGAGGAGACGTGTGGTCTTGCGTTCAGCTGCATGGCAAACAGTGAGGAGGCCAGAGTTCTGTGAGAGCCGACAGCTCTCCTCGCTCTCCATTTAAGCCCGAAGACGGTGGAGAACTCACGGAAACCGCGGCAGGCAAGACCTGTCCGGCGGCCATTTCGCCACTACACTGAGGCCAAGGGTCGCCTTGCGGTTTCCCAGGACGAACGTGGGCTGCAGGATTAGCTCTCCGCCAGAGTTGCAAGAGCCCTGCTTCTCAGGCGAAAATACTCGCTTCCTACCCGGGCGTAGGGACAGAGGATAGATGCTGGGCAATAGCAGGGCCTTGCAAGCAGCCTCTGAGAAACCGGGATCCAAGCTTCCAAAGGGAAAAGCCTGCTTCTGTATGCAGGGTCACCTAGCTTAGTTAGCAGCAAACCTAAGTCCCTGCTGTATTGGCCCTGCGAAGGGAGACCGTCGCAAGACACTGGGAACTTCGCTGAATAAAGTTTCCTTTCCAGGCGTCTAAGTGTGGCGACTTCCCTAACAGAACGAAGACCTTAGCAAGGCCTAGTAGGCAATGCCTCTTACGACGACTACCACTGCAAAGTGAGCAGTTGTGCTCTTTGCTCAGTTTGGACCTCACCTCGACATCCTGCTTAACCTAGAGAGGGGGCAATTGTGAGCTCCCGGAAAGAACGCTGAGCAGAGTGTTCACCTCAATGCAGGTGGCTTTTCGTAACCGAATCAAAGTTGCGCAGCACACGAGACTGGTTAGGACTGCCTTCGGTAGCGTTTGGCAAGCTGTGGCAACGTAGCTTTCCAAGGCAGAGGACAGTGTGTCGCCTTGGACTCTGCACGCCAGGAAATGTTAACAAGGGCCTACACGGATGCCTGTTTCTCAGCAGGTCGGGAGGAGACGTGTGGTCTTGCGTGCAGTTGCATGGCAAACAGTGCGGAGGCCAGAGTTCTGTGAGAGCCGACAGCTCTCCTCGCTCTCCACTTAAGCCCGAAGACGGTGGAGAACTCACGGAAACCGCGGCAGGCAAGACCTGTCCGGCGGCCATTTCGCCACTACACTGAGGCCAAGGGTCGCCTTGCGGTTTCCCAGGACGAACGTGGGCTGCAGGATTAGCTCTCCGCCAGAGTTGCAAGAGCCCTGCTTCTCAGGCTAAAATACTCGCTTCCTACCCGGGCGTAGGGGCAGAGGACAGATGCTGGGCAATAGCAGGGTCTTGCAAGCAGCCCCTGAGAAACCGGGATCCAAGCTTCCAAAGGGAAAGGCCTGCTTCTGTATGCAGGGTCACCTAGCCCTGTTAGCAGCAAACCTAAGTCCCTGCAGTACTGGCGCTGCAAAGGTTGACCATCGCCAAACAATGGGAACTTCGCTGAATAAATTGTTCTTTCAAGGCCTCTAAGTGTGGCTGGTTCCTTAACACAGGGAAGGCCTCAGCCAGGCGTAGTTGGCAATTCCTCTTACGACGACTACCAGTGTAACGTGAGGAATTGTGCTCTTTGCTCAGGTTGGTCCTCACTACGACTTCCTGCTTAACCTAGAGAGGCGGCAAGTGTGAGCTCCCGGAAAGAACGCTGAGCAGAGTGTTCACCTCAATGCAGGTGGCTTTTCCTCACTGAATGCAAGTGGCCCAGCACATGAGACGGGCTCGGACTGCCTTCGTGAGCGTTGGCATGCTGGGGCAACGTAGGTTTCCAAGGAAGAGGACAGCGTGTCGCCTTGGAGTCTACATGCCAAGAAGTGTTACGAAGGGCCTGCACGGCGGCCTGTTTCTCAGCAGGCCGGGAGGAGACGTGTGGTCTTGCGTTCAGCTGCATGGCAAACAGTGAGGAGGCCAGAGTTCTGTGAGAGCCGACAGCTCTCCTCGCTCTCCATTTAAGCCCGAAGACGGTGGAGAACTCACGGAAACCGCGGCAGGCAAGACCTGTCCGGCGGCCATTTCGCCACTACACTGAGGCCAAGGGTCGCCTTGCGGTTTCCCAGGACGAACGTGGGCTGCAGGATTAGCTCTCCGCCAGAGTTGCAAGAGCCCTGCTTCTCAGGCTAAAATACTCGCTTCCTACCCGGGCGTAGGGACAGAGGATAGATGCTGGGCAATAGCAGGGCCTTGCAAGCAGCCTCTGAGAAACCGGGATCCAAGCTTCCAAAGGGAAAAGCCTGCTTCTGTATGCAGGGTCACCTAGCCTAGTTAGCAGCAAACCTAAGTCCCTGCTGTATTGGCCCTGCGAAGGGAGACCGTCGCAAGACACTGGGAACTTCGCTGAATAAAGTTTCCTTTCCAGGCGTCTAAGTGTGGCGACTTCCCTAACAGAACGAAGACCTTAGCAAGGCCTAGTAGGCAATGCCTCTTACGACGACTACCACTGCAAAGTGAGCAGTTGTGCTCTTTGCTCAGTTTGGACCTCACCTCGACATCCTGCTTAACCTAGAGAGGGGGCAATTGTGAGCTCCCGGAAAGAACGCTGAGCAGAGTGTTCACCTCAATGCAGGTGGCTTTTCGTAACCGAATCAAAGTTGCGCAGCACACGAGACTGGTTAGGACTGCCTTCGGTAGCGTTTGGCAAGCTGTGGCAACGTAGGTTTCCAAGGCAGAGGACAGTGTGTCGCCTTGGACTCTGCACGCCAGGAAATGTTAACAAGGGCCTACACGGATGCCTGTTTCTCAGCAGGTCGGGAGGAGACGTGTGGTCTTGCGTGCAGTTGCATGGCAAACAGTGCGGAGGCCAGAGTTCTGTGAGAGCCGACAGCTCTCCTCGCTCTCCACTTAAGCCCGAAGACGGTGGAGAACTCACGGAAACCGCGGCAGGCAAGACCTGTCCGGCGGCCATTTCGCCACTACACTGAGGCCAAGGGTCGCCTTGCGGTTTCCCAGGACGAACGTGGGCTGCAGGATTAGCTCTCCGCCAGAGTTGCAAGAGCCCTGCTTCTCAGGCTAAAATACTCGCTTCCTACCCGGGCGTAGGGGCAGAGGACAGATGCTGGGCAATAGCAGGGTCTTGCAAGCAGCCCCTGAGAGACCGGGATCCAAGCTTCCAAAGGGAAACGCCTGCTTCTGTATGCAGGGTCACCTAGCCCTGTTAGCAGCAAACCTAAGTCCCTGCAGTACTGGCGCTGCAAAGGTTGACCATCGCCAAACAATGGGAACTTCGCTGAATAAATTGTTCTTTCAAGGCCTCTAAGTGTGGCTGGTTCCTTAACACAGGGAAGGTCTCAGCCAGGCGTAGTTGGCAATTCCTCTTACGACGACTACCAGTGTAACGTGAGGAATTGTGCTCTTTGCTCAGGTTGGTCCTCACTACGACTTCCTGCTTAACCTAGAGAGGCGGCAAGTGTGAGCTCCCGGAAAGAACGCTGAGCAGAGTGTTCACCTCAAGGCAGGTGGCTTTTCCTCACTGAATGCAAGTGGCCCAGCACATGAGACGGGCTCGGACTGCCTTCGTGAGCGTTGGCATGCTGGGGCAACGTAGGTTTCCAAGGAAGAGGACAGCGTGTCGCCTTGGAGTCTACATGCCAAGAAGTGTTACGAAGGGCCTGCACGGCGGCCTGTTTCTCAGCAGGCCGGGAGGAGACGTGTGGTCTTGCGTTCAGCTGCATGGCAAACAGTGCGGAGGCCAGAGTTCTGTGAGAGCCGACAGCTCTCCTCGCTCTCCATTTAAGCCCGAAGACGGTGGAGAACTCACGGAAACCGCGGCAGGCAAGACCTGTCCGGCGGCCATTTCGCCACTACACTGAGGCCAAGGGTCGCCTTGCGGTTTCCCAGGACGAACGTGGGCTGCAGGATTAGCTCTCCGCCAGAGTTGCAAGAGCCCTGCTTCTCAGGCTAAAATACTCGCTTCCTACCCGGGCGTAGGGACAGAGGATAGATGCTGGGCAATAGCAGGGCCTTGCAAGCAGCCTCTGAGAAACCGGGATCCAAGCTTCCAAAGGGAAAAGCCTGCTTCTGTATGCAGGGTCACCTAGCCTAGTTAGCAGCAAACCTAAGTCCCTGCTGTATTGGCCCTGCGAAGGGAGACCGTCGCAAGACACTGGGAACTTCGCTGAATAAAGTTTCCTTTCCAGGCGTCTAAGTGTGGCGACTTCCCTAACAGAACGAAGACCTTAGCAAGGCCTAGTAGGCAATGCCTCTTACGACGACTACCACTGCAAAGTGAGCAGTTGTGCTCTTTGCTCAGTTTGGACCTCACCTCGACATCCTGCTTAACCTAGAGAGGGGGCAATTGTGAGCTCCCGGAAAGAACGCTGAGCAGAGTGTTCACCTCAATGCAGGTGGCTTTTCGTAACCGAATCAAAGTTGCGCAGCACACGAGACTGGTTAGGACTGCCTTCGGTAGCGTTTGGCAAGCTGTGGCAACGTAGCTTTCCAAGGCAGAGGACAGTGTGTCGCCTTGGACTCTGCACGCCAGGAAATGTTAACAAGGGCCTACACGGATGCCTGTTTCTCAGCAGGTCGGGAGGAGACGTGTGGTCTTGCGTGCAGTTGCATGGCAAACAGTGCGGAGGCCAGAGTTCTGTGAGAGCCGACAGCTCTCCTCGCTCTCCATTTAAGCCCGAAGACGGTGGAGAACTCACGGAAACCGCGGCAGGCAAGACCTGTCCGGCGGCCATTTCGCCACTACACTGAGGCCAAGGGTCGCCTTGCGGTTTCCCAGGACGAACGTGGGCTGCAGGATTAGCTCTCCTCCAGAGTTGCAAGAGCCCTGCTTCTCAGGCTAAAATACTCACTTCCTACCCGGGCGTAGGGGCAGAGGACAGATGCTGGGCAATAGCAGGGTCTTGCAAGCAGCCCCTGAGAAACCGGGATCCAAGCTTCCAAAGGGAAAGGCCTGCTTCTGTATGCAGGGTCACCTAGCCCTGTTAGCAGCAAACCTAAGTCCCTGCAGTACTGGCGCTGCAAAGGTTGACCATCGCCAAACAATGGGAACTTCGCTGAATAAATTGTTCTTTCAAGGCCTCTAAGTGTGGCTGGTTCCTTAACACAGGGAAGGCCTCAGCCAGGCGTAGTTGGCAATTCCTCTTACGACGACTACCAGTGTAACGTGAGGAATTGTGCTCTTTGCTCAGGTTGGTCCTCACTACGACTTCCTGCTTAACCTAGAGAGGCGGCAAGTGTGAGCTCCCGGAAAGAACGCTGAGCAGAGTGTTCACCTCAATGCAGGTGGCTTTTCCTCACTGAATGCAAGTGGCCCAGCACATGAGACGGGCTCGGACTGCCTTCGTGAGCGTTGGCATGCTGGGGCAACGTAGGTTTCCAAGGAAGAGGACAGCGTGTCGCCTTGGAGTCTACATGCCAAGAAGTGTTACGAAGGGCCTGCACGGCGGCCTGTTTCTCAGCAGGCCGGGAGGAGACGTGTGGTCTTGCGTTCAGCTGCATGGCAAACAGTGAGGAGGCCAGAGTTCTGTGAGAGCCGACAGCTCTCCTCGCTCTCCATTTAAGCCCGAAGACGGTGGAGAACTCACGGAAACCGCGGCAGGCAAGACCTGTCCGGCGGCCATTTCGCCACTACACTGAGGCCAAGGGTCGCCTTGCGGTTTCCCAGGACGAACGTGGGCTGCAGGATTAGCTCTCCGCCAGAGTTGCAAGAGCCCTGCTTCTCAGGCTAAAATACTCGCTTCCTACCCGGGCGTAGGGACAGAGGATAGATGCTGGGCAATAGCAGGGCCTTGCAAGCAGCCTCTGAGAAACCGGGATCCAAGCTTCCAAAGGGAAAAGCCTGCTTCTGTATGCAGGGTCACCTAGCCTAGTTAGCAGCAAACCTAAGTCCCTGCTGTATTGGCCCTGCGAAGGGAGACCGTCGCAAGACACTGGGAACTTCGCTGAATAAAGTTTCCTTTCCAGGCGTCTAAGTGTGGCGACTTCCCTAACAGAACGAAGACCTTAGCAAGGCCTAGTAGGCAATGCCTCTTACGACGACTACCACTGCAAAGTGAGCAGTTGTGCTCTTTGCTCAGTTTGGACCTCACCTCGACATCCTGCTTAACCTAGAGAGGGGGCAATTGTGAGCTCCCGGAAAGAACGCTGAGCAGAGTGTTCACCTCAATGCAGGTGGCTTTTCGTAACCGAATCAAAGTTGCGCAGCACACGAGACTGGTTAGGACTGCCTTCGGTAGCGTTTGGCAAGCTGTGGCAACGTAGCTTTCCAAGGCAGAGGACAGTGTGTCGCCTTGGACTCTGCACGCCAGGAAATGTTAACAAGGGCCTACACGGATGCCTGTTTCTCAGCAGGTCGGGAGGAGACGTGTGGTCTTGCGTGCAGTTGCATGGCAAACAGTGCGGAGGCCAGAGTTCTGTGAGAGCCGACAGCTCTCCTCGCTCTCCATTTAAGCCCGAAGACGGTGGAGAACTCACGGAAACCGCGGCAGGCAAGACCTGTCCGGCGGCCATTTCGCCACTACACTGAGGCCAAGGGTCGCCTTGCGGTTTCCCAGGACGAACGTGGGCTGCAGGATTAGCTCTCCTCCAGAGTTGCAAGAGCCCTGCTTCTCAGGCTAAAATACTCACTTCCTACCCGGGCGTAGGGGCAGAGGACAGATGCTGGGCAATAGCAGGGTCTTGCAAGCAGCCCCTGAGAAACCGGGATCCAAGCTTCCAAAGGGAAAGGCCTGCTTCTGTATGCAGGGTCACCTAGCCCTGTTAGCAGCAAACCTAAGTCCCTGCAGTACTGGCGCTGCAAAGGTTGACCATCGCCAAACAATGGGAACTTCGCTGAATAAATTGTTCTTTCAAGGCCTCTAAGTGTGGCTGGTTCCTTAACACAGGGAAGGCCTCAGCCAGGCGTAGTTGGCAATTCCTCTTACGACGACTACCAGTGTAACGTGAGGAATTGTGCTCTTTGCTCAGGTTGGTCCTCACTACGACTTCCTGCTTAACCTAGAGAGGCGGCAAGTGTGAGCTCCCGGAAAGAACGCTGAGCAGAGTGTTCACCTCAATGCAGGTGGCTTTTCCTCACTGAATGCAAGTGGCCCAGCACATGAGACGGGCTCGGACTGCCTTCGTGAGCGTTGGCATGCTGGGGCAACGTAGGTTTCCAAGGAAGAGGACAGCGTGTCGCCTTGGAGTCTACATGCCAAGAAGTGTTACGAAGGGCCTGCACGGCGGCCTGTTTCTCAGCAGGCCGGGAGGAGACGTGTGGTCTTGCGTTCAGCTGCATGGCAAACAGTGAGGAGGCCAGAGTTCTGTGAGAGCCGACAGCTCTCCTCGCTCTCCATTTAAGCCCGAAGACGGTGGAGAACTCACGGAAACCGCGGCAGGCAAGACCTGTCCGGCGGCCATTTCGCCACTACACTGAGGCCAAGGGTCGCCTTGCGGTTTCCCAGGACGAACGTGGGCTGCAGGATTAGCTCTCCGCCAGAGTTGCAAGAGCCCTGCTTCTCAGGCGAAAATACTCGCTTCCTACCCGGGCGTAGGGACAGAGGATAGATGCTGGGCAATAGCAGGGCCTTGCAAGCAGCCTCTGAGAAACCGGGATCCAAGCTTCCAAAGGGAAAAGCCTGCTTCTGTATGCAGGGTCACCTAGCCTAGTTAGCAGCAAACCTAAGTCCCTGCTGTATTGGCCCTGCGAAGGGAGACCGTCGCAAGACACTGGGAACTTCGCTGAATAAAGTTTCCTTTCCAGGCGTCTAAGTGTGGCGACTTCCCTAACAGAACGAAGACCTTAGCAAGGCCTAGTAGGCAATGCCTCTTACGACGACTACCACTGCAAAGTGAGCAGTTGTGCTCTTTGCTCAGTTTGGACCTCACCTCGACATCCTGCTTAACCTAGAGAGGGGGCAATTGTGAGCTCCCGGAAAGAACGCTGAGCAGAGTGTTCACCTCAATGCAGGTGGCTTTTCGTAACCGAATCAAAGTTGCGCAGCACACGAGACTGGTTAGGACTGCCTTCGGTAGCGTTTGGCAAGCTGTGGCAACGTAGCTTTCCAAGGCAGAGGACAGTGTGTCGCCTTGGACTCTGCACGCCAGGAAATGTTAACAAGAGCCTACACGGATGCCTGTTTCTCAGCAGGTCGGGAGGAGACGTGTGGTCTTGCGTGCAGTTGCATGGCAAACAGTGCGGAGGCCAGAGTTCTGTGAGAGCCGACAGCTCTCCTCGCTCTCCACTTAAGCCCGAAGACGGTGGAGAACTCACGGAAACCGCGGCAGGCAAGACCTGTCCGGCGGCCATTTCGCCACTACACTGAGGCCAAGGGTCGCCTTGCGGTTTCCCAGGACGAACGTGGGCTGCAGGATTAGCTCTCCGCCAGAGTTGCAAGAGCCCTGCTTCTCAGGCTAAAATACTCGCTTCCTACCCGGGCGTAGGGGCAGAGGACAGATGCTGGGCAATAGCAGGGTCTTGCAAGCAGCCCCTGAGAGACCGGGATCCAAGCTTCCAAAGGGAAACGCCTGCTTCTGTATGCAGGGTCACCTAGCCCTGTTAGCAGCAAACCTAAGTCCCTGCAGTACTGGCGCTGCAAAGGTTGACCATCGCCAAACAATGGGAACTTCGCTGAATAAATTGTTCTTTCAAGGCCTCTAAGTGTGGCTGGTTCCTTAACACAGGGAAGGTCTCAGCCAGGCGTAGTTGGCAATTCCTCTTACGACGACTACCAGTGTAACGTGAGGAATTGTGCTCTTTGCTCAGGTTGGTCCTCACTACGACTTCCTGCTTAACCTAGAGAGGCGGCAAGTGTGAGCTCCCGGAAAGAACGCTGAGCAGAGTGTTCACCTCAAGGCAGGTGGCTTTTCCTCACTGAATGCAAGTGGCCCAGCACATGAGACGGGCTCGGACTGCCTTCGTGAGCGTTGGCATGCTGGGGCAACGTAGGTTTCCAAGGAAGAGGACAGCGTGTCGCCTTGGAGTCTACATGCCAAGAAGTGTTACGAAGGGCCTGCACGGCGGCCTGTTTCTCAGCAGGCCGGGAGGAGACGTGTGGTCTTGCGTTCAGCTGCATGGCAAACAGTGCGGAGGCCAGAGTTCTGTGAGAGCCGACAGCTCTCCTCGCTCTCCATTTAAGCCCGAAGACGGTGGAGAACTCACGGAAACCGCGGCAGGCAAGACCTGTCCGGCGGCCATTTCGCCACTACACTGAGGCCAAGGGTCGCCTTGCGGTTTCCCAGGACGAACGTGGGCTGCAGGATTAGCTCTCCGCCAGAGTTGCAAGAGCCCTGCTTCTCAGGCTAAAATACTCGCTTCCTACCCGGGCGTAGGGACAGAGGATAGATGCTGGGCAATAGCAGGGCCTTGCAAGCAGCCCCTGAGAAACCGGGATCCAAGCTTCCAAAGGGAAAAGCCTGCTTCTGTATGCAGGGTCACCTAGCCTAGTTAGCAGCAAACCTAAGTCCCTGCTGTATTGGCCCTGCGAAGGGAGACCGTCGCAAGACACTGGGAACTTCGCTGAATAAAGTTTCCTTTACAGGCGTCTAAGTGTGGCGACTTCCCTAACAGAACGAAGACCTTAGCAAGGCCTAGTAGGCAATGCCTCTTACGACGACTACCACTGCAAAGTGAGCAGTTGTGCTCTTTGCTCAGTTTGGACCTCACCTCGACATCCTGCTTAACCTAGAGAGGGGGCAATTGTGAGCTCCCGGAAAGAACGCTGAGCAGAGTGTTCACCTCAATGCAGGTGGCTTTTCGTAACCGAATCAAAGTTGCGCAGCACACGAGACTGGTTAGGACTGCCTTCGGTAGCGTTTGGCAAGCTGTGGCAACGTAGGTTTCCAAGGCAGAGGACAGTGTGTCGCCTTGGACTCTGCACGCCAGGAAATGTTAACAAGGGCCTACACGGATGCCTGTTTCTCAGCAGGTCGGGAGGAGACGTGTGGTCTAGCGTGCAGTTGCATGGCAAACAGTGCGGAGGCCAGAGTTCTGTGAGAGCCGAGAGCTCTCCTCGCTCTCCATTTAAGCCCGAAGACGGTGGAGAACTCACGGAAACCGCGGCAGGCAAGACCTGTCCGGCGGCCATTTCGCCACTACACTGAGGCCAAGGGTCGCCTTGCGGTTTCCCAGGACGAACGTGGGCTGCAGGATTAGCTCTCCTCCAGAGTTGCAAGAGCCCTGCTTCTCAGGCTAAAATACTCGCTTCCTACCCGGGCGTAGGGGCAGAGGAGAGATGCTGGGCAATAGCAGGGTCTTGCAAGCAGCCCCTGAGAAACCGGGATCCAAGCTTCCAAAGGGAAACGCCTGCTTCTGTATGCAGGGTCACCTAGCCCTGTTAGCAGCAAACCTAAGTCCCTGCAGTACTGGCGCTGCAAAGGTTGACCATCGCCAAACAATGGGAACTTCGCTGAATAAATTGTTCTTTCAAGGCCTCTAAGTGTGGCTGGTTCCTTAACACAGGGAAGGCCTCAGCCAGGCGTAGTTGGCAATTCCTCTTACGACGACTACCAGTGTAACGTGAGGAATTGTGCTCTTTGCTCAGGTTGGTCCTCACTACGACTTCCTGCTTAACCTAGAGAGGCGGCAAGTGTGAGCTCCCGGAAAGAACGCTGAGCAGAGTGTTCACCTCAATGCAGGTGGCTTTTCCTCACTGAATGCAAGTGGCCCAGCACATGAGACGGGCTCGGACTGCCTTCGTGAGCGTTGGCATGCTGGGGCAACGTAGGTTTCCAAGGAAGAGGACAGCGTGTCGCCTTGGAGTCTACATGCCAAGAAGTGTTACGAAGGGCCTGCACGGCGGCCTGTTTCTCAGCAGGCCGGGAGGAGACGTGTGGTCTTGCGTTCAGCTGCATGGCAAACAGTGAGGAGGCCAGAGTTCTGTGAGAGCCGACAGCTCTCCTCGCTCTCCATTTAAGCCCGAAGACGGTGGAGAACTCACGGAAACCGCGGCAGGCAAGACCTGTCCGGCGGCCATTTCGCCACTACACTGAGGCCAAGGGTCGCCTTGCGGTTTCCCAGGACGAACGTGGGCTGCAGGATTAGCTCTCCGCCAGAGTTGCAAGAGCCCTGCTTCTCAGGCGAAAATACTCGCTTCCTACCCGGGCGTAGGGACAGAGGATAGATGCTGGGCAATAGCAGGGCCTTGCAAGCAGCCTCTGAGAAACCGGGATCCAAGCTTCCAAAGGGAAAAGCCTGCTTCTGTATGCAGGGTCACCTAGCTTAGTTAGCAGCAAACCTAAGTCCCTGCTGTATTGGCCCTGCGAAGGGAGACCGTCGCAAGACACTGGGAACTTCGCTGAATAAAGTTTCCTTTCCAGGCGTCTAAGTGTGGCGACTTCCCTAACAGAACGAAGACCTTAGCAAGGCCTAGTAGGCAATGCCTCTTACGACGACTACCACTGCAAAGTGAGCAGTTGTGCTCTTTGCTCAGTTTGGACCTCACCTCGACATCCTGCTTAACCTAGAGAGGGGGCAATTGTGAGCTCCCGGAAAGAACGCTGAGCAGAGTGTTCACCTCAATGCAGGTGGCTTTTCGTAACCGAATCAAAGTTGCGCAGCACACGAGACTGGTTAGGACTGCCTTCGGTAGCGTTTGGCAAGCTGTGGCAACGTAGCTTTCCAAGGCAGAGGACAGTGTGTCGCCTTGGACTCTGCACGCCAGGAAATGTTAACAAGAGCCTACACGGATGCCTGTTTCTCAGCAGGTCGGGAGGAGACGTGTGGTCTTGCGTGCAGTTGCATGGCAAACAGTGCGGAGGCCAGAGTTCTGTGAGAGCCGACAGCTCTCCTCGCTCTCCACTTAAGCCCGAAGACGGTGGAGAACTCACGGAAACCGCGGCAGGCAAGACCTGTCCGGCGGCCATTTCGCCACTACACTGAGGCCAAGGGTCGCCTTGCGGTTTCCCAGGACGAACGTGGGCTGCAGGATTAGCTCTCCGCCAGAGTTGCAAGAGCCCTGCTTCTCAGGCTAAAATACTCGCTTCCTACCCGGGCGTAGGGGCAGAGGACAGATGCTGGGCAATAGCAGGGTCTTGCAAGCAGCCCCTGAGAGACCGGGATCCAAGCTTCCAAAGGGAAACGCCTGCTTCTGTATGCAGGGTCACCTAGCCCTGTTAGCAGCAAACCTAAGTCCCTGCAGTACTGGCGCTGCAAAGGTTGACCATCGCCAAACAATGGGAACTTCGCTGAATAAATTGTTCTTTCAAGGCCTCTAAGTGTGGCTGGTTCCTTAACACAGGGAAGGTCTCAGCCAGGCGTAGTTGGCAATTCCTCTTACGACGACTACCAGTGTAACGTGAGGAATTGTGCTCTTTGCTCAGGTTGGTCCTCACTACGACTTCCTGCTTAACCTAGAGAGGCGGCAAGTGTGAGCTCCCGGAAAGAACGCTGAGCAGAGTGTTCACCTCAAGGCAGGTGGCTTTTCCTCACTGAATGCAAGTGGCCCAGCACATGAGACGGGCTCGGACTGCCTTCGTGAGCGTTGGCATGCTGGGGCAACGTAGGTTTCCAAGGAAGAGGACAGCGTGTCGCCTTGGAGTCTACATGCCAAGAAGTGTTACGAAGGGCCTGCACGGCGGCCTGTTTCTCAGCAGGCCGGGAGGAGACGTGTGGTCTTGCGTTCAGCTGCATGGCAAACAGTGCGGAGGCCAGAGTTCTGTGAGAGCCGACAGCTCTCCTCGCTCTCCATTTAAGCCCGAAGACGGTGGAGAACTCACGGAAACCGCGGCAGGCAAGACCTGTCCGGCGGCCATTTCGCCACTACACTGAGGCCAAGGGTCGCCTTGCGGTTTCCCAGGACGAACGTGGGCTGCAGGATTAGCTCTCCGCCAGAGTTGCAAGAGCCCTGCTTCTCAGGCTAAAATACTCGCTTCCTACCCGGGCGTAGGGACAGAGGATAGATGCTGGGCAATAGCAGGGCCTTGCAAGCAGCCCCTGAGAAACCGGGATCCAAGCTTCCAAAGGGAAAAGCCTGCTTCTGTATGCAGGGTCACCTAGCCTAGTTAGCAGCAAACCTAAGTCCCTGCTGTATTGGCCCTGCGAAGGGAGACCGTCGCAAGACACTGGGAACTTCGCTGAATAAAGTTTCCTTTACAGGCGTCTAAGTGTGGCGACTTCCCTAACAGAACGAAGACCTTAGCAAGGCCTAGTAGGCAATGCCTCTTACGACGACTACCACTGCAAAGTGAGCAGTTGTGCTCTTTGCTCAGTTTGGACCTCACCTCGACATCCTGCTTAACCTAGAGAGGGGGCAATTGTGAGCTCCCGGAAAGAACGCTGAGCAGAGTGTTCACCTCAATGCAGGTGGCTTTTCGTAACCGAATCAAAGTTGCGCAGCACACGAGACTGGTTAGGACTGCCTTCGGTAGCGTTTGGCAAGCTGTGGCAACGTAGGTTTCCAAGGCAGAGGACAGTGTGTCGCCTTGGACTCTGCACGCCAGGAAATGTTAACAAGGGCCTACACGGATGCCTGTTTCTCAGCAGGTCGGGAGGAGACGTGTGGTCTAGCGTGCAGTTGCATGGCAAACAGTGCGGAGGCCAGAGTTCTGTGAGAGCCGAGAGCTCTCCTCGCTCTCCATTTAAGCCCGAAGACGGTGGAGAACTCACGGAAACCGCGGCAGGCAAGACCTGTCCGGCGGCCATTTCGCCACTACACTGAGGCCAAGGGTCGCCTTGCGGTTTCCCAGGACGAACGTGGGCTGCAGGATTAGCTCTCCGCCAGAGTTGCAAGAGCCCTGCTTCTCAGGCGAAAATACTCGCTTCCTACCCGGGCGTAGGGACAGAGGATAGATGCTGGGCAATAGCAGGGCCTTGCAAGCAGCCTCTGAGAAACCGGGATCCAAGCTTCCAAAGGGAAAAGCCTGCTTCTGTATGCAGGGTCACCTAGCTTAGTTAGCAGCAAACCTAAGTCCCTGCTGTATTGGCCCTGCGAAGGGAGACCGTCGCAAGACACTGGGAACTTCGCTGAATAAAGTTTCCTTTCCAGGCGTCTAAGTGTGGCGACTTCCCTAACAGAACGAAGACCTTAGCAAGGCCTAGTAGGCAATGCCTCTTACGACGACTACCACTGCAAAGTGAGCAGTTGTGCTCTTTGCTCAGTTTGGACCTCACCTCGACATCCTGCTTAACCTAGAGAGGGGGCAATTGTGAGCTCCCGGAAAGAACGCTGAGCAGAGTGTTCACCTCAATGCAGGTGGCTTTTCGTAACCGAATCAAAGTTGCGCAGCACACGAGACTGGTTAGGACTGCCTTCGGTAGCGTTTGGCAAGCTGTGGCAACGTAGCTTTCCAAGGCAGAGGACAGTGTGTCGCCTTGGACTCTGCACGCCAGGAAATGTTAACAAGAGCCTACACGGATGCCTGTTTCTCAGCAGGTCGGGAGGAGACGTGTGGTCTTGCGTGCAGTTGCATGGCAAACAGTGCGGAGGCCAGAGTTCTGTGAGAGCCGACAGCTCTCCTCGCTCTCCACTTAAGCCCGAAGACGGTGGAGAACTCACGGAAACCGCGGCAGGCAAGACCTGTCCGGCGGCCATTTCGCCACTACACTGAGGCCAAGGGTCGCCTTGCGGTTTCCCAGGACGAACGTGGGCTGCAGGATTAGCTCTCCGCCAGAGTTGCAAGAGCCCTGCTTCTCAGGCTAAAATACTCGCTTCCTACCCGGGCGTAGGGGCAGAGGACAGATGCTGGGCAATAGCAGGGTCTTGCAAGCAGCCCCTGAGAGACCGGGATCCAAGCTTCCAAAGGGAAACGCCTGCTTCTGTATGCAGGGTCACCTAGCCCTGTTAGCAGCAAACCTAAGTCCCTGCAGTACTGGCGCTGCAAAGGTTGACCATCGCCAAACAATGGGAACTTCGCTGAATAAATTGTTCTTTCAAGGCCTCTAAGTGTGGCTGGTTCCTTAACACAGGGAAGGTCTCAGCCAGGCGTAGTTGGCAATTCCTCTTACGACGACTACCAGTGTAACGTGAGGAATTGTGCTCTTTGCTCAGGTTGGTCCTCACTACGACTTCCTGCTTAACCTAGAGAGGCGGCAAGTGTGAGCTCCCGGAAAGAACGCTGAGCAGAGTGTTCACCTCAAGGCAGGTGGCTTTTCCTCACTGAATGCAAGTGGCCCAGCACATGAGACGGGCTCGGACTGCCTTCGTGAGCGTTGGCATGCTGGGGCAACGTAGGTTTCCAAGGAAGAGGACAGCGTGTCGCCTTGGAGTCTACATGCCAAGAAGTGTTACGAAGGGCCTGCACGGCGGCCTGTTTCTCAGCAGGCCGGGAGGAGACGTGTGGTCTTGCGTTCAGCTGCATGGCAAACAGTGCGGAGGCCAGAGTTCTGTGAGAGCCGACAGCTCTCCTCGCTCTCCATTTAAGCCCGAAGACGGTGGAGAACTCACGGAAACCGCGGCAGGCAAGACCTGTCCGGCGGCCATTTCGCCACTACACTGAGGCCAAGGGTCG
The DNA here is from genome assembly GCF_963455315.2 of Globicephala melas. Taxonomy (NCBI): domain Eukaryota; kingdom Metazoa; phylum Chordata; class Mammalia; order Artiodactyla; family Delphinidae; genus Globicephala; species Globicephala melas. The sequence continues at coordinate 113,457,685 of NC_083320.1, forward strand.
CCTTGCGGTTTCCCAGGACGAACGTGGGCTGCAGGATTAGCTCTCCGCCAGAGTTGCAAGAGCCCTGCTTCTCAGGCTAAAATACTCGCTTCCTACCCGGGCGTAGGGACAGAGGATAGATGCTGGGCAATAGCAGGGCCTTGCAAGCAGCCCCTGAGAAACCGGGATCCAAGCTTCCAAAGGGAAAAGCCTGCTTCTGTATGCAGGGTCACCTAGCCTAGTTAGCAGCAAACCTAAGTCCCTGCTGTATTGGCCCTGCGAAGGGAGACCGTCGCAAGACACTGGGAACTTCGCTGAATAAAGTTTCCTTTACAGGCGTCTAAGTGTGGCGACTTCCCTAACAGAACGAAGACCTTAGCAAGGCCTAGTAGGCAATGCCTCTTACGACGACTACCACTGCAAAGTGAGCAGTTGTGCTCTTTGCTCAGTTTGGACCTCACCTCGACATCCTGCTTAACCTAGAGAGGGGGCAATTGTGAGCTCCCGGAAAGAACGCTGAGCAGAGTGTTCACCTCAATGCAGGTGGCTTTTCGTAACCGAATCAAAGTTGCGCAGCACACGAGACTGGTTAGGACTGCCTTCGGTAGCGTTTGGCAAGCTGTGGCAACGTAGCTTTCCAAGGCAGAGGACAGTGTGTCGCCTTGGACTCTGCACGCCAGGAAATGTTAACAAGGGCCTACACGGATGCCTGTTTCTCAGCAGGTCGGGAGGAGACGTGTGGTCTTGCGTGCAGTTGCATGGCAAACAGTGCGGAGGCCAGAGTTCTGTGAGAGCCGAGAGCTCTCCTCGCTCTCCATTTAAGCCCGAAGACGGTGGAGAACTCACGGAAACCGCGGCAGGCAAGACCTGTCCGGCGGCCATTTCGCCACTACACTGAGGCCAAGGGTCGCCTTGCGGTTTCCCAGGACGAACGTGGGCTGCAGGATTAGCTCTCCTCCAGAGTTGCAAGAGCCCTGCTTCTCAGGCTAAAATACTCGCTTCCTACCCGGGCGTAGGGGCAGAGGAGAGATGCTGGGCAATAGCAGGGTCTTGCAAGCAGCCCCTGAGAAACCGGGATCCAAGCTTCCAAAGGGAAACGCCTGCTTCTGTATGCAGGGTCACCTAGCCCTGTTAGCAGCAAACCTAAGTCCCTGCAGTACTGGCGCTGCAAAGGTTGACCATCGCCAAACAATGGGAACTTCGCTGAATAAATTGTTCTTTCAAGGCCTCTAAGTGTGGCTGGTTCCTTAACACAGGGAAGGCCTCAGCCAGGCGTAGTTGGCAATTCCTCTTACGACGACTACCAGTGTAACGTGAGGAATTGTGCTCTTTGCTCAGGTTGGTCCTCACTACGACTTCCTGCTTAACCTAGAGAGGCGGCAAGTGTGAGCTCCCGGAAAGAACGCTGAGCAGAGTGTTCACCTCAATGCAGGTGGCTTTTCCTCACTGAATGCAAGTGGCCCAGCACATGAGACGGGCTCGGACTGCCTTCGTGAGCGTTGGCATGCTGGGGCAACGTAGGTTTCCAAGGAAGAGGACAGCGTGTCGCCTTGGAGTCTACATGCCAAGAAGTGTTACGAAGGGCCTGCACGGCGGCCTGTTTCTCAGCAGGCCGGGAGGAGACGTGTGGTCTTGCGTTCAGCTGCATGGCAAACAGTGAGGAGGCCAGAGTTCTGTGAGAGCCGACAGCTCTCCTCGCTCTCCATTTAAGCCCGAAGACGGTGGAGAACTCACGGAAACCGCGGCAGGCAAGACCTGTCCGGCGGCCATTTCGCCACTACACTGAGGCCAAGGGTCGCCTTGCGGTTTCCCAGGACGAACGTGGGCTGCAGGATTAGCTCTCCGCCAGAGTTGCAAGAGCCCTGCTTCTCAGGCGAAAATACTCGCTTCCTACCCGGGCGTAGGGACAGAGGATAGATGCTGGGCAATAGCAGGGCCTTGCAAGCAGCCTCTGAGAAACCGGGATCCAAGCTTCCAAAGGGAAAAGCCTGCTTCTGTATGCAGGGTCACCTAGCTTAGTTAGCAGCAAACCTAAGTCCCTGCTGTATTGGCCCTGCGAAGGGAGACCGTCGCAAGACACTGGGAACTTCGCTGAATAAAGTTTCCTTTCCAGGCGTCTAAGTGTGGCGACTTCCCTAACAGAACGAAGACCTTAGCAAGGCCTAGTAGGCAATGCCTCTTACGACGACTACCACTGCAAAGTGAGCAGTTGTGCTCTTTGCTCAGTTTGGACCTCACCTCGACATCCTGCTTAACCTAGAGAGGGGGCAATTGTGAGCTCCCGGAAAGAACGCTGAGCAGAGTGTTCACCTCAATGCAGGTGGCTTTTCGTAACCGAATCAAAGTTGCGCAGCACACGAGACTGGTTAGGACTGCCTTCGGTAGCGTTTGGCAAGCTGTGGCAACGTAGCTTTCCAAGGCAGAGGACAGTGTGTCGCCTTGGACTCTGCACGCCAGGAAATGTTAACAAGAGCCTACACGGATGCCTGTTTCTCAGCAGGTCGGGAGGAGACGTGTGGTCTTGCGTGCAGTTGCATGGCAAACAGTGCGGAGGCCAGAGTTCTGTGAGAGCCGACAGCTCTCCTCGCTCTCCACTTAAGCCCGAAGACGGTGGAGAACTCACGGAAACCGCGGCAGGCAAGACCTGTCCGGCGGCCATTTCGCCACTACACTGAGGCCAAGGGTCGCCTTGCGGTTTCCCAGGACGAACGTGGGCTGCAGGATTAGCTCTCCGCCAGAGTTGCAAGAGCCCTGCTTCTCAGGCTAAAATACTCGCTTCCTACCCGGGCGTAGGGGCAGAGGACAGATGCTGGGCAATAGCAGGGTCTTGCAAGCAGCCCCTGAGAGACCGGGATCCAAGCTTCCAAAGGGAAACGCCTGCTTCTGTATGCAGGGTCACCTAGCCCTGTTAGCAGCAAACCTAAGTCCCTGCAGTACTGGCGCTGCAAAGGTTGACCATCGCCAAACAATGGGAACTTCGCTGAATAAATTGTTCTTTCAAGGCCTCTAAGTGTGGCTGGTTCCTTAACACAGGGAAGGTCTCAGCCAGGCGTAGTTGGCAATTCCTCTTACGACGACTACCAGTGTAACGTGAGGAATTGTGCTCTTTGCTCAGGTTGGTCCTCACTACGACTTCCTGCTTAACCTAGAGAGGCGGCAAGTGTGAGCTCCCGGAAAGAACGCTGAGCAGAGTGTTCACCTCAAGGCAGGTGGCTTTTCCTCACTGAATGCAAGTGGCCCAGCACATGAGACGGGCTCGGACTGCCTTCGTGAGCGTTGGCATGCTGGGGCAACGTAGGTTTCCAAGGAAGAGGACAGCGTGTCGCCTTGGAGTCTACATGCCAAGAAGTGTTACGAAGGGCCTGCACGGCGGCCTGTTTCTCAGCAGGCCGGGAGGAGACGTGTGGTCTTGCGTTCAGCTGCATGGCAAACAGTGCGGAGGCCAGAGTTCTGTGAGAGCCGACAGCTCTCCTCGCTCTCCATTTAAGCCCGAAGACGGTGGAGAACTCACGGAAACCGCGGCAGGCAAGACCTGTCCGGCGGCCATTTCGCCACTACACTGAGGCCAAGGGTCGCCTTGCGGTTTCCCAGGACGAACGTGGGCTGCAGGATTAGCTCTCCGCCAGAGTTGCAAGAGCCCTGCTTCTCAGGCTAAAATACTCGCTTCCTACCCGGGCGTAGGGACAGAGGATAGATGCTGGGCAATAGCAGGGCCTTGCAAGCAGCCCCTGAGAAACCGGGATCCAAGCTTCCAAAGGGAAAAGCCTGCTTCTGTATGCAGGGTCACCTAGCCTAGTTAGCAGCAAACCTAAGTCCCTGCTGTATTGGCCCTGCGAAGGGAGACCGTCGCAAGACACTGGGAACTTCGCTGAATAAAGTTTCCTTTACAGGCGTCTAAGTGTGGCGACTTCCCTAACAGAACGAAGACCTTAGCAAGGCCTAGTAGGCAATGCCTCTTACGACGACTACCACTGCAAAGTGAGCAGTTGTGCTCTTTGCTCAGTTTGGACCTCACCTCGACATCCTGCTTAACCTAGAGAGGGGGCAATTGTGAGCTCCCGGAAAGAACGCTGAGCAGAGTGTTCACCTCAATGCAGGTGGCTTTTCGTAACCGAATCAAAGTTGCGCAGCACACGAGACTGGTTAGGACTGCCTTCGGTAGCGTTTGGCAAGCTGTGGCAACGTAGCTTTCCAAGGCAGAGGACAGTGTGTCGCCTTGGACTCTGCACGCCAGGAAATGTTAACAAGGGCCTACACGGATGCCTGTTTCTCAGCAGGTCGGGAGGAGACGTGTGGTCTTGCGTGCAGTTGCATGGCAAACAGTGCGGAGGCCAGAGTTCTGTGAGAGCCGAGAGCTCTCCTCGCTCTCCATTTAAGCCCGAAGACGGTGGAGAACTCACGGAAACCGCGGCAGGCAAGACCTGTCCGGCGGCCATTTCGCCACTACACTGAGGCCAAGGGTCGCCTTGCGGTTTCCCAGGACGAACGTGGGCTGCAGGATTAGCTCTCCTCCAGAGTTGCAAGAGCCCTGCTTCTCAGGCTAAAATACTCGCTTCCTACCCGGGCGTAGGGGCAGAGGAGAGATGCTGGGCAATAGCAGGGTCTTGCAAGCAGCCCCTGAGAAACCGGGATCCAAGCTTCCAAAGGGAAACGCCTGCTTCTGTATGCAGGGTCACCTAGCCCTGTTAGCAGCAAACCTAAGTCCCTGCAGTACTGGCGCTGCAAAGGTTGACCATCGCCAAACAATGGGAACTTCGCTGAATAAATTGTTCTTTCAAGGCCTCTAAGTGTGGCTGGTTCCTTAACACAGGGAAGGCCTCAGCCAGGCGTAGTTGGCAATTCCTCTTACGACGACTACCAGTGTAACGTGAGGAATTGTGCTCTTTGCTCAGGTTGGTCCTCACTACGACTTCCTGCTTAACCTAGAGAGGCGGCAAGTGTGAGCTCCCGGAAAGAACGCTGAGCAGAGTGTTCACCTCAATGCAGGTGGCTTTTCCTCACTGAATGCAAGTGGCCCAGCACATGAGACGGGCTCGGACTGCCTTCGTGAGCGTTGGCATGCTGGGGCAACGTAGGTTTCCAAGGAAGAGGACAGCGTGTCGCCTTGGAGTCTACATGCCAAGAAGTGTTACGAAGGGCCTGCACGGCGGCCTGTTTCTCAGCAGGCCGGGAGGAGACGTGTGGTCTTGCGTTCAGCTGCATGGCAAACAGTGAGGAGGCCAGAGTTCTGTGAGAGCCGACAGCTCTCCTCGCTCTCCATTTAAGCCCGAAGACGGTGGAGAACTCACGGAAACCGCGGCAGGCAAGACCTGTCCGGCGGCCATTTCGCCACTACACTGAGGCCAAGGGTCGCCTTGCGGTTTCCCAGGACGAACGTGGGCTGCAGGATTAGCTCTCCGCCAGAGTTGCAAGAGCCCTGCTTCTCAGGCGAAAATACTCGCTTCCTACCCGGGCGTAGGGACAGAGGATAGATGCTGGGCAATAGCAGGGCCTTGCAAGCAGCCTCTGAGAAACCGGGATCCAAGCTTCCAAAGGGAAAAGCCTGCTTCTGTATGCAGGGTCACCTAGCTTAGTTAGCAGCAAACCTAAGTCCCTGCTGTATTGGCCCTGCGAAGGGAGACCGTCGCAAGACACTGGGAACTTCGCTGAATAAAGTTTCCTTTCCAGGCGTCTAAGTGTGGCGACTTCCCTAACAGAACGAAGACCTTAGCAAGGCCTAGTAGGCAATGCCTCTTACGACGACTACCACTGCAAAGTGAGCAGTTGTGCTCTTTGCTCAGTTTGGACCTCACCTCGACATCCTGCTTAACCTAGAGAGGGGGCAATTGTGAGCTCCCGGAAAGAACGCTGAGCAGAGTGTTCACCTCAATGCAGGTGGCTTTTCGTAACCGAATCAAAGTTGCGCAGCACACGAGACTGGTTAGGACTGCCTTCGGTAGCGTTTGGCAAGCTGTGGCAACGTAGCTTTCCAAGGCAGAGGACAGTGTGTCGCCTTGGACTCTGCACGCCAGGAAATGTTAACAAGAGCCTACACGGATGCCTGTTTCTCAGCAGGTCGGGAGGAGACGTGTGGTCTTGCGTGCAGTTGCATGGCAAACAGTGCGGAGGCCAGAGTTCTGTGAGAGCCGACAGCTCTCCTCGCTCTCCACTTAAGCCCGAAGACGGTGGAGAACTCACGGAAACCGCGGCAGGCAAGACCTGTCCGGCGGCCATTTCGCCACTACACTGAGGCCAAGGGTCGCCTTGCGGTTTCCCAGGACGAACGTGGGCTGCAGGATTAGCTCTCCGCCAGAGTTGCAAGAGCCCTGCTTCTCAGGCTAAAATACTCGCTTCCTACCCGGGCGTAGGGGCAGAGGACAGATGCTGGGCAATAGCAGGGTCTTGCAAGCAGCCCCTGAGAGACCGGGATCCAAGCTTCCAAAGGGAAACGCCTGCTTCTGTATGCAGGGTCACCTAGCCCTGTTAGCAGCAAACCTAAGTCCCTGCAGTACTGGCGCTGCAAAGGTTGACCATCGCCAAACAATGGGAACTTCGCTGAATAAATTGTTCTTTCAAGGCCTCTAAGTGTGGCTGGTTCCTTAACACAGGGAAGGTCTCAGCCAGGCGTAGTTGGCAATTCCTCTTACGACGACTACCAGTGTAACGTGAGGAATTGTGCTCTTTGCTCAGGTTGGTCCTCACTACGACTTCCTGCTTAACCTAGAGAGGCGGCAAGTGTGAGCTCCCGGAAAGAACGCTGAGCAGAGTGTTCACCTCAAGGCAGGTGGCTTTTCCTCACTGAATGCAAGTGGCCCAGCACATGAGACGGGCTCGGACTGCCTTCGTGAGCGTTGGCATGCTGGGGCAACGTAGGTTTCCAAGGAAGAGGACAGCGTGTCGCCTTGGAGTCTACATGCCAAGAAGTGTTACGAAGGGCCTGCACGGCGGCCTGTTTCTCAGCAGGCCGGGAGGAGACGTGTGGTCTTGCGTTCAGCTGCATGGCAAACAGTGCGGAGGCCAGAGTTCTGTGAGAGCCGACAGCTCTCCTCGCTCTCCATTTAAGCCCGAAGACGGTGGAGAACTCACGGAAACCGCGGCAGGCAAGACCTGTCCGGCGGCCATTTCGCCACTACACTGAGGCCAAGGGTCGCCTTGCGGTTTCCCAGGACGAACGTGGGCTGCAGGATTAGCTCTCCGCCAGAGTTGCAAGAGCCCTGCTTCTCAGGCTAAAATACTCGCTTCCTACCCGGGCGTAGGGGCAGAGGATAGATGCTGGGCAATAGCAGGGTCTTGCAAGCAGCCCCTGAGAAACCGGGATCCAAGCTTCCAAAGGGAAAAGCCTGCTTCTGTATGCAGGGTCACCTAGCCTAGTTAGCAGCAAACCTAAGTCCCTGCTGTATTGGCCCTGCGAAGGGAGACCGTCGCAAGACACTGGGAACTTCGCTGAATAAAGTTTCCTTTCCAGGCGTCTAAGTGTGGCGACTTCCCTAACAGAACGAAGACCTTAGCAAGGCCTAGTAGGCAATGCCTCTTACGACGACTACCACTGCAAAGTGAGCAGTTGTGCTCTTTGCTCAGTTTGGACCTCACCTCGACATCCTGCTTAACCTAGAGAGGGGGCAATTGTGAGCTCCCGGAAAGAACGCTGAGCAGAGTGTTCACCTCAATGCAGGTGGCTTTTCGTAACCGAATCAAAGTTGCGCAGCACACGAGACTGGTTAGGACTGCCTTCGGTAGCGTTTGGCAAGCTGTGGCAACGTAGGTTTCCAAGGCAGAGGACAGTGTGTCGCCTTGGACTCTGCACGCCAGGAAATGTTAACAAGGGCCTACACGGATGCCTGTTTCTCAGCAGGTCGGGAGGAGACGTGTGGTCTTGCGTGCAGTTGCATGGCAAACAGTGCGGAGGCCAGAGTTCTGTGAGAGCCGACAGCTCTCCTCGCTCTCCATTTAAGCCCGAAGACGGTGGAGAACTCACGGAAACCGCGGCAGGCAAGACCTGTCCGGCGGCCATTTCGCCACTACACTGAGGCCAAGGGTCGCCTTGCGGTTTCCCAGGACGAACGTGGGCTGCAGGATTAGCTCTCCTCCAGAGTTGCAAGAGCCCTGCTTCTCAGGCTAAAATACTCGCTTCCTACCCGGGCGTAGGGGCAGAGGAGAGATGCTGGGCAATAGCAGGGTCTTGCAAGCAGCCCCTGAGAAACCGGGATCCAAGCTTCCAAAGGGAAACGCCTGCTTCTGTATGCAGGGTCACCTAGCCCTGTTAGCAGCAAACCTAAGTCCCTGCAGTACTGGCGCTGCAAAGGTTGACCATCGCCAAACAATGGGAACTTCGCTGAATAAATTGTTCTTTCAAGGCCTCTAAGTGTGGCTGGTTCCTTAACACAGGGAAGGCCTCAGCCAGGCGTAGTTGGCAATTCCTCTTACGACGACTACCAGTGTAACGTGAGGAATTGTGCTCTTTGCTCAGGTTGGTCCTCACTACGACTTCCTGCTTAACCTAGAGAGGCGGCAAGTGTGAGCTCCCGGAAAGAACGCTGAGCAGAGTGTTCACCTCAATGCAGGTGGCTTTTCCTCACTGAATGCAAGTGGCCCAGCACATGAGACGGGCTCGGACTGCCTTCGTGAGCGTTGGCATGCTGGGGCAACGTAGGTTTCCAAGGAAGAGGACAGCGTGTCGCCTTGGAGTCTACATGCCAAGAAGTGTTACGAAGGGCCTGCACGGCGGCCTGTTTCTCAGCAGGCCGGGAGGAGACGTGTGGTCTTGCGTTCAGCTGCATGGCAAACAGTGAGGAGGCCAGAGTTCTGTGAGAGCCGACAGCTCTCCTCGCTCTCCATTTAAGCCCGAAGACGGTGGAGAACTCACGGAAACCGCGGCAGGCAAGACCTGTCCGGCGGCCATTTCGCCACTACACTGAGGCCAAGGGTCGCCTTGCGGTTTCCCAGGACGAACGTGGGCTGCAGGATTAGCTCTCCGCCAGAGTTGCAAGAGCCCTGCTTCTCAGGCGAAAATACTCGCTTCCTACCCGGGCGTAGGGACAGAGGATAGATGCTGGGCAATAGCAGGGCCTTGCAAGCAGCCTCTGAGAAACCGGGATCCAAGCTTCCAAAGGGAAAAGCCTGCTTCTGTATGCAGGGTCACCTAGCTTAGTTAGCAGCAAACCTAAGTCCCTGCTGTATTGGCCCTGCGAAGGGAGACCGTCGCAAGACACTGGGAACTTCGCTGAATAAAGTTTCCTTTCCAGGCGTCTAAGTGTGGCGACTTCCCTAACAGAACGAAGACCTTAGCAAGGCCTAGTAGGCAATGCCTCTTACGACGACTACCACTGCAAAGTGAGCAGTTGTGCTCTTTGCTCAGTTTGGACCTCACCTCGACATCCTGCTTAACCTAGAGAGGGGGCAATTGTGAGCTCCCGGAAAGAACGCTGAGCAGAGTGTTCACCTCAATGCAGGTGGCTTTTCGTAACCGAATCAAAGTTGCGCAGCACACGAGACTGGTTAGGACTGCCTTCGGTAGCGTTTGGCAAGCTGTGGCAACGTAGCTTTCCAAGGCAGAGGACAGTGTGTCGCCTTGGACTCTGCACGCCAGGAAATGTTAACAAGAGCCTACACGGATGCCTGTTTCTCAGCAGGTCGGGAGGAGACGTGTGGTCTTGCGTGCAGTTGCATGGCAAACAGTGCGGAGGCCAGAGTTCTGTGAGAGCCGACAGCTCTCCTCGCTCTCCACTTAAGCCCGAAGACGGTGGAGAACTCACGGAAACCGCGGCAGGCAAGACCTGTCCGGCGGCCATTTCGCCACTACACTGAGGCCAAGGGTCGCCTTGCGGTTTCCCAGGACGAACGTGGGCTGCAGGATTAGCTCTCCGCCAGAGTTGCAAGAGCCCTGCTTCTCAGGCTAAAATACTCGCTTCCTACCCGGGCGTAGGGGCAGAGGACAGATGCTGGGCAATAGCAGGGTCTTGCAAGCAGCCCCTGAGAGACCGGGATCCAAGCTTCCAAAGGGAAACGCCTGCTTCTGTATGCAGGGTCACCTAGCCCTGTTAGCAGCAAACCTAAGTCCCTGCAGTACTGGCGCTGCAAAGGTTGACCATCGCCAAACAATGGGAACTTCGCTGAATAAATTGTTCTTTCAAGGCCTCTAAGTGTGGCTGGTTCCTTAACACAGGGAAGGCCTCAGCCAGGCGTAGTTGGCAATTCCTCTTACGACGACTACCAGTGTAACGTGAGGAATTGTGCTCTTTGCTCAGGTTGGTCCTCACTACGACTTCCTGCTTAACCTAGAGAGGCGGCAAGTGTGAGCTCCCGGAAAGAACGCTGAGCAGAGTGTTCACCTCAAGGCAGGTGGCTTTTCCTCACTGAATGCAAGTGGCCCAGCACATGAGACGGGCTCGGACTGCCTTCGTGAGCGTTGGCATGCTGGGGCAACGTAGGTTTCCAAGGAAGAGGACAGCGTGTCGCCTTGGAGTCTACATGCCAAGAAGTGTTACGAAGGGCCTGCACGGCGGCCTGTTTCTCAGCAGGCCGGGAGGAGACGTGTGGTCTTGCGTTCAGCTGCATGGCAAACAGTGCGGAGGCCAGAGTTCTGTGAGAGCCGACAGCTCTCCTCGCTCTCCATTTAAGCCCGAAGACGGTGGAGAACTCACGGAAACCGCGGCAGGCAAGACCTGTCCGGCGGCCATTTCGCCACTACACTGAGGCCAAGGGTCGCCTTGCGGTTTCCCAGGACGAACGTGGGCTGCAGGATTAGCTCTCCGCCAGAGTTGCAAGAGCCCTGCTTCTCAGGCTAAAATACTCGCTTCCTACCCGGGCGTAGGGGCAGAGGATAGATGCTGGGCAATAGCAGGGTCTTGCAAGCAGCCCCTGAGAAACCGGGATCCAAGCTTCCAAAGGGAAAAGCCTGCTTCTGTATGCAGGGTCACCTAGCCTAGTTAGCAGCAAACCTAAGTCCCTGCTGTATTGGCCCTGCGAAGGGAGACCGTCGCAAGACACTGGGAACTTCGCTGAATAAAGTTTCCTTTCCAGGCGTCTAAGTGTGGCGACTTCCCTAACAGAACGAAGACCTTAGCAAGGCCTAGTAGGCAATGCCTCTTACGACGACTACCACTGCAAAGTGAGCAGTTGTGCTCTTTGCTCAGTTTGGACCTCACCTCGACATCCTGCTTAACCTAGAGAGGGGGCAATTGTGAGCTCCCGGAAAGAACGCTGAGCAGAGTGTTCACCTCAATGCAGGTGGCTTTTCGTAACCGAATCAAAGTTGCGCAGCACACGAGACTGGTTAGGACTGCCTTCGGTAGCGTTTGGCAAGCTGTGGCAACGTAGGTTTCCAAGGCAGAGGACAGTGTGTCGCCTTGGACTCTGCACGCCAGGAAATGTTAACAAGGGCCTACACGGATGCCTGTTTCTCAGCAGGTCGGGAGGAGACGTGTGGTCTTGCGTGCAGTTGCATGGCAAACAGTGCGGAGGCCAGAGTTCTGTGAGAGCCGACAGCTCTCCTCGCTCTCCATTTAAGCCCGAAGACGGTGGAGAACTCACGGAAACCGCGGCAGGCAAGACCTGTCCGGCGGCCATTTCGCCACTACACTGAGGCCAAGGGTCGCCTTGCGGTTTCCCAGGACGAACGTGGGCTGCAGGATTAGCTCTCCTCCAGAGTTGCAAGAGCCCTGCTTCTCAGGCTAAAATACTCGCTTCCTACCCGGGCGTAGGGGCAGAGGAGAGATGCTGGGCAATAGCAGGGTCTTGCAAGCAGCCCCTGAGAAACCGGGATCCAAGCTTCCAAAGGGAAACGCCTGCTTCTGTATGCAGGGTCACCTAGCCCTGTTAGCAGCAAACCTAAGTCCCTGCAGTACTGGCGCTGCAAAGGTTGACCATCGCCAAACAATGGGAACTTCGCTGAATAAATTGTTCTTTCAAGGCCTCTAAGTGTGGCTGGTTCCTTAACACAGGGAAGGCCTCAGCCAGGCGTAGTTGGCAATTCCTCTTACGACGACTACCAGTGTAACGTGAGGAATTGTGCTCTTTGCTCAGGTTGGTCCTCACTACGACTTCCTGCTTAACCTAGAGAGGCGGCAAGTGTGAGCTCCCGGAAAGAACGCTGAGCAGAGTGTTCACCTCAATGCAGGTGGCTTTTCCTCACTGAATGCAAGTGGCCCAGCACATGAGACGGGCTCGGACTGCCTTCGTGAGCGTTGGCATGCTGGGGCAACGTAGGTTTCCAAGGAAGAGGACAGCGTGTCGCCTTGGAGTCTACATGCCAAGAAGTGTTACGAAGGGCCTGCACGGCGGCCTGTTTCTCAGCAGGCCGGGAGGAGACGTGTGGTCTTGCGTTCAGCTGCATGGCAAACAGTGAGGAGGCCAGAGTTCTGTGAGAGCCGACAGCTCTCCTCGCTCTCCATTTAAGCCCGAAGACGGTGGAGAACTCACGGAAACCGCGGCAGGCAAGACCTGTCCGGCGGCCATTTCGCCACTACACTGAGGCCAAGGGTCGCCTTGCGGTTTCCCAGGACGAACGTGGGCTGCAGGATTAGCTCTCCGCCAGAGTTGCAAGAGCCCTGCTTCTCAGGCTAAAATACTCGCTTCCTACCCGGGCGTAGGGACAGAGGATAGATGCTGGGCAATAGCAGGGCCTTGCAAGCAGCCTCTGAGAAACCGGGATCCAAGCTTCCAAAGGGAAAAGCCTGCTTCTGTATGCAGGGTCACCTAGCTTAGTTAGCAGCAAACCTAAGTCCCTGCTGTATTGGCCCTGCGAAGGGAGACCGTCGCAAGACACTGGGAACTTCGCTGAATAAAGTTTCCTTTACAGGCGTCTAAGTGTGGCGACTTCCCTAACAGAACGAAGACCTTAGCAAGGCCTAGTAGGCAATGCCTCTTACGACGACTACCACTGCAAAGTGAGCAGTTGTGCTCTTTGCTCAGTTTGGACCTCACCTCGACATCCTGCTTAACCTAGAGAGGGGGCAATTGTGAGCTCCCGGAAAGAACGCTGAGCAGAGTGTTCACCTCAATGCAGGTGGCTTTTCGTAACCGAATCAAAGTTGCGCAGCACACGAGACTGGTTAGGACTGCCTTCGGTAGCGTTTGGCAAGCTGTGGCAACGTAGCTTTCCAAGGCAGAGGACAGTGTGTCGCCTTGGACTCTGCACGCCAGGAAATGTTAACAAGAGCCTACACGGATGCCTGTTTCTCAGCAGGTCGGGAGGAGACGTGTGGTCTTGCGTGCAGTTGCATGGCAAACAGTGCGGAGGCCAGAGTTCTGTGAGAGCCGACAGCTCTCCTCGCTCTCCACTTAAGCCCGAAGACGGTGGAGAACTCACGGAAACCGCGGCAGGCAAGACCTGTCCGGCGGCCATTTCGCCACTACACTGAGGCCAAGGGTCGCCTTGCGGTTTCCCAGGACGAACGTGGGCTGCAGGATTAGCTCTCCGCCAGAGTTGCAAGAGCCCTGCTTCTCAGGCTAAAATACTCGCTTCCTACCCGGGCGTAGGGGCAGAGGACAGATGCTGGGCAATAGCAGGGTCTTGCAAGCAGCCCCTGAGAGACCGGGATCCAAGCTTCCAAAGGGAAACGCCTGCTTCTGTATGCAGGGTCACCTAGCCCTGTTAGCAGCAAACCTAAGTCCCTGCAGTACTGGCGCTGCAAAGGTTGACCATCGCCAAACAATGGGAACTTCGCTGAATAAATTGTTCTTTCAAGGCCTCTAAGTGTGGCTGGTTCCTTAACACAGGGAAGGTCTCAGCCAGGCGTAGTTGGCAATTCCTCTTACGACGACTACCAGTGTAACGTGAGGAATTGTGCTCTTTGCTCAGGTTGGTCCTCACTACGACTTCCTGCTTAACCTAGAGAGGCGGCAAGTGTGAGCTCCCGGAAAGAACGCTGAGCAGAGTGTTCACCTCAAGGCAGGTGGCTTTTCCTCACTGAATGCAAGTGGCCCAGCACATGAGACGGGCTCGGACTGCCTTCGTGAGCGTTGGCATGCTGGGGCAACGTAGGTTTCCAAGGAAGAGGACAGCGTGTCGCCTTGGAGTCTACATGCCAAGAAGTGTTACGAAGGGCCTGCACGGCGGCTTGTTTCTCAGCAGGCCGGGAGGAGACGTGTGGTCTTGCGTGCAGTTGCATGGCAAACAGTGCGGAGGCCAGAGTTCTGTGAGAGCCGACAGCTCTCCTCGCTCTCCATTTAAGCCCGAAGACGGTGGAGAACTCACGGAAACCGCGGCAGGCAAGACCTGTCCGGCGGCCATTTCGCCACTACACTGAGGCCAAGGGTCGCCTTGCGGTTTCCCAGGACGAACGTGGGCTGCAGGATTAGCTCTCCGCCAGAGTTGCAAGAGCCCTGCTTCTCAGGCTAAAATACTCGCTTCCTACCCGGGCGTAGGGGCAGAGGATAGATGCTGGGCAATAGCAGGGTCTTGCAAGCAGCCCCTGAGAAACCGGGATCCAAGCTTCCAAAGGGAAAAGCCTGCTTCTGTATGCAGGGTCACCTAGCCTAGTTAGCAGCAAACCTAAGTCCCTGCTGTATTGGCCCTGCGAAGGGAGACCGTCGCAAGACACTGGGAACTTCGCTGAATAAAGTTTCCTTTCCAGGCGTCTAAGTGTGGCGACTTCCCTAACAGAACGAAGACCTTAGCAAGGCCTAGTAGGCAATGCCTCTTACGACGACTACCACTGCAAAGTGAGCAGTTGTGCTCTTTGCTCAGTTTGGACCTCACCTCGACATCCTGCTTAACCTAGAGAGGGGGCAATTGTGAGCTCCCGGAAAGAACGCTGAGCAGAGTGTTCACCTCAATGCAGGTGGCTTTTCGTAACCGAATCAAAGTTGCGCAGCACACGAGACTGGTTAGGACTGCCTTCGGTAGCGTTTGGCAAGCTGTGGCAACGTAGGTTTCCAAGGCAGAGGACAGTGTGTCGCCTTGGACTCTGCACGCCAGGAAATGTTAACAAGGGCCTACACGGATGCCTGTTTCTCAGCAGGTCGGGAGGAGACGTGTGGTCTTGCGTGCAGTTGCATGGCAAACAGTGCGGAGGCCAGAGTTCTGTGAGAGCCGACAGCTCTCCTCGCTCTCCATTTAAGCCCGAAGATGGTGGAGAACTCACGGAAACCGCGGCAGGCAAGACCTGTCCGGCGGCCATTTCGCCACTACACTGAGGCCAAGGGTCGCCTTGCGGTTTCCCAGGACGAACGTGGGCTGCAGGATTAGCTCTCCGCCAGAGTTGCAAGAGCCCTGCTTCTCAGGCTAAAATACTCGCTTCCTACCCGGGCGTAGGGGCAGAGGATAGATGCTGGGCAATAGCAGGGTCTTGCAAGCAGCCCCTGAGAAACCGGGATCCAAGCTTCCAAAGGGAAAAGCCTGCTTCTGTATGCAGGGTCACCTAGCCTAGTTAGCAGCAAACCTAAGTCCCTGCTGTATTGGCCCTGCGAAGGGAGACCGTCGCAAGACACTGGGAACTTCGCTGAATAAAGTTTCCTTTCCAGGCGTCTAAGTGTGGCGACTTCCCTAACAGAACGAAGACCTTAGCAAGGCCTAGTAGGCAATGCCTCTTACGACGACTACCACTGCAAAGTGAGCAGTTGTGCTCTTTGCTCAGTTTGGACCTCACCTCGACATCCTGCTTAACCTAGAGAGGGGGCAATTGTGAGCTCCCGGAAAGAACGCTGAGCAGAGTGTTCACCTCAATGCAGGTGGCTTTTCGTAACCGAATCAAAGTTGCGCAGCACACGAGACTGGTTAGGACTGCCTTCGGTAGCGTTTGGCAAGCTGTGGCAACGTAGGTTTCCAAGGCAGAGGACAGTGTGTCGCCTTGGACTCTGCACGCCAGGAAATGTTAACAAGGGCCTACACGGATGCCTGTTTCTCAGCAGGTCGGGAGGAGACGTGTGGTCTTGCGTGCAGTTGCATGGCAAACAGTGCGGAGGCCAGAGTTCTGTGAGAGCCGACAGCTCTCCTCGCTCTCCATTTAAGCCCGAAGACGGTGGAGAACTCACGGAAACCGCGGCAGGCAAGACCTGTCCGGCGGCCATTTCGCCACTACACTGAGGCCAAGGGTCGCCTTGCGGTTTCCCAGGACGAACGTGGGCTGCAGGATTAGCTCTCCTCCAGAGTTGCAAGAGCCCTGCTTCTCAGGCTAAAATACTCGCTTCCTACCCGGGCGTAGGGGCAGAGGACAGATGCTGGGCAATAGCAGGGTCTTGCAAGCAGCCCCTGAGAAACCGGGATCCAAGCTTCCAAAGGGAAACGCCTGCTTCTGTATGCAGGGTCACCTAGCCCTGTTAGCAGCAAACCTAAGTCCCTGCAGTACTGGCGCTGCAAAGGTTGACCATCGCCAAACAATGGGAACTTCGCTGAATAAATTGTTCTTTCAAGGCCTCTAAGTGTGGCTGGTTCCTTAACACAGGGAAGGCCTCAGCCAGGCGTAGTTGGCAATTCCTCTTACGACGACTACCAGTGTAACGTGAGGAATTGTGCTCTTTGCTCAGCTTGGTCCTCACTACGACTTCCTGCTTAACCTAGAGAGGCGGCAAGTGTGAGCTCCCGGAAAGAACGCTGAGCAGAGTGTTCACCTCAAGGCAGGTGGCTTTTCCTCACTGAATGCAAGTGGCCCAGCACATGAGACGGGCTCGGACTGCCTTCGTGAGCGTTGGCATGCTGGGGCAACGTAGGTTTCCAAGGAAGAGGACAGCGTGTCGCCTTGGAGTCTACATGCCAAGAAGTGTTACGAAGGGCCTGCACGGCGGCCTGTTTCTCAGCAGGCCGGGAGGAGACGTGTGGTCTTGCGTTCAGCTGCATGGCAAACAGTGCGGAGGCCAGAGTTCTGTGAGAGCCGACAGCTCTCCTCGCTCTCCATTTAAGCCCGAAGACGGTGGAGAACTCACGGAAACCGCGGCAGGCAAGACCTGTCCGGCGGCCATTTCGCCACTACACTGAGGCCAAGGGTCGCCTTGCGGTTTCCCAGGACGAACGTGGGCTGCAGGATTAGCTCTCCGCCAGAGTTGCAAGAGCCCTGCTTCTCAGGCTAAAATACTCGCTTCCTACCCGGGCGTAGGGGCAGAGGATAGATGCTGGGCAATAGCAGGGTCTTGCAAGCAGCCCCTGAGAAACCGGGATCCAAGCTTCCAAAGGGAAAAGCCTGCTTCTGTATGCAGGGTCACCTAGCCTAGTTAGCAGCAAACCTAAGTCCCTGCTGTATTGGCCCTGCGAAGGGAGACCGTCGCAAGACACTGGGAACTTCGCTGAATAAAGTTTCCTTTCCAGGCGTCTAAGTGTGGCGACTTCCCTAACAGAACGAAGACCTTAGCAAGGCCTAGTAGGCAATGCCTCTTACGACGACTACCACTGCAAAGTGAGCAGTTGTGCTCTTTGCTCAGTTTGGACCTCACCTCGACATCCTGCTTAACCTAGAGAGGGGGCAATTGTGAGCTCCCGGAAAGAACGCTGAGCAGAGTGTTCACCTCAATGCAGGTGGCTTTTCGTAACCGAATCAAAGTTGCGCAGCACACGAGGCTGGTTAGGACTGCCTTCGGTAGCGTTTGGCAAGCTGTGGCAACGTAGGTTTCCAAGGCAGAGGACAGTGTGTCGCCTTGGACTCTGCACGCCAGGAAATGTTAACAAGGGCCTACACGGATGCCTGTTTCTCAGCAGGTCGGGAGGAGACGTGTGGTCTTGCGTGCAGTTGCATGGCAAACAGTGCGGAGGCCAGAGTTCTGTGAGAGCCGACAGCTCTCCTCGCTCTCCATTTAAGCCCGAAGACGGTGGAGAACTCACGGAAACCGCGGCAGGCAAGACCTGTCCGGCGGCCATTTCGCCACTACACTGAGGCCAAGGGTCGCCTTGCGGTTTCCCAGGACGAACGTGGGCTGCAGGATTAGCTCTCCTCCAGAGTTGCAAGAGCCCTGCTTCTCAGGCTAAAATACTCACTTCCTACCCGGGCGTAGGGGCAGAGGACAGATGCTGGGCAATAGCAGGGTCTTGCAAACAGCCCCTGAGAAACCGGGATCCAAGCTTCCAAAGGGAAAGGCCTGCTTCTGTATGCAGGGTCACCTAGCCCTGTTAGCAGCAAACCTAAGTCCCTGCAGTACTGGCGCTGCAAAGGTTGACCATCGCCAAACAATGGGAACTTCGCTGAATAAATTGTTCTTTCAAGGCCTCTAAGTGTGGCTGGTTCCTTAACACAGGGAAGGCCTCAGCCAGGCGTAGTTGGCAATTCCTCACGACGACTACCAGTGTAACGTGAGGAATTGTGCTCTTTGCTCAGGTTGGTCCTCACTACGACTTCCTGCTTAACCTAGAGAGGCGGCAAGTGTGAGCTCCCGGAAAGAACGCTGAGCAGAGTGTTCACCTCAATGCAGGTGGCTTTTCCTCACTGAATGCAAGTGGCCCAGCACATGAGACGGGCTCGGACTGCCTTCGTGAGCGTTGCCATGCTGGGGCAACGTAGGTTTCCAAGGAAGAGGACAGCGTGTCGCCTTGGAGTCTACATGCCAAGAAGTGTTACGAAGGGCCTGCACGGCGGCCTGTTTCTCAGCAGGCCGGGAGGAGACGTGTGGTCTTGCGTTCAGCTGCATGGCAAACAGTGAGGAGGCCAGAGTTCTGTGAGAGCCGACAGCTCTCCTCGCTCTCCATTTAAGCCCGAAGACGGTGGAGAACTCACGGAAACCGCGGCAGGCAAGACCTGTCCGGCGGCCATTTCGCCACTACACTGAGGCCAAGGGTCGCCTTGCGGTTTCCCAGGACGAACGTGGGCTGCAGGATTAGCTCTCCGCCAGAGTTGCAAGAGCCCTGCTTCTCAGGCGAAAATACTCGCTTCCTACCCGGGCGTAGGGACAGAGGATAGATGCTGGGCAATAGCAGGGCCTTGCAAGCAGCCTCTGAGAAACCGGGATCCAAGCTTCCAAAGGGAAAAGCCTGCTTCTGTATGCAGGGTCACCTAGCTTAGTTAGCAGCAAACCTAAGTCCCTGCTGTATTGGCCCTGCGAAGGGAGACCGTCGCAAGACACTGGGAACTTCGCTGAATAAAGTTTCCTTTCCAGGCGTCTAAGTGTGGCGACTTCCCTAACAGAACGAAGACCTTAGCAAGGCCTAGTAGGCAATGCCTCTTACGACGACTACCACTGCAAAGTGAGCAGTTGTGCTCTTTGCTCAGTTTGGACCTCACCTCGACATCCTGCTTAACCTAGAGAGGGGGCAATTGTGAGCTCCCGGAAAGAACGCTGAGCAGAGTGTTCACCTCAATGCAGGTGGCTTTTCGTAACCGAATCAAAGTTGCGCAGCACACGAGACTGGTTAGGACTGCCTTCGGTAGCGTTTGGCAAGCTGTGGCAACGTAGCTTTCCAAGGCAGAGGACAGTGTGTCGCCTTGGACTCTGCACGCCAGGAAATGTTAACAAGGGCCTACACGGATGCCTGTTTCTCAGCAGGTCGGGAGGAGACGTGTGGTCTTGCGTGCAGTTGCATGGCAAACAGTGCGGAGGCCAGAGTTCTGTGAGAGCCGACAGCTCTCCTCGCTCTCCACTTAAGCCCGAAGACGGTGGAGAACTCACGGAAACCGCGGCAGGCAAGACCTGTCCGGCGGCCATTTCGCCACTACACTGAGGCCAAGGGTCGCCTTGCGGTTTCCCAGGACGAACGTGGGCTGCAGGATTAGCTCTCCGCCAGAGTTGCAAGAGCCCTGCTTCTCAGGCTAAAATACTCGCTTCCTACCCGGGCGTAGGGGCAGAGGACAGATGCTGGGCAATAGCAGGGTCTTGCAAGCAGCCCCTGAGAGACCGGGATCCAAGCTTCCAAAGGGAAACGCCTGCTTCTGTATGCAGGGTCACCTAGCCCTGTTAGCAGCAAACCTAAGTCCCTGCAGTACTGGCGCTGCAAAGGTTGACCATCGCCAAACAATGGGAACTTCGCTGAATAAATTGTTCTTTCAAGGCCTCTAAGTGTGGCTGGTTCCTTAACACAGGGAAGGTCTCAGCCAGGCGTAGTTGGCAATTCCTCTTACGACGACTACCAGTGTAACGTGAGGAATTGTGCTCTTTGCTCAGGTTGGTCCTCACTACGACTTCCTGCTTAACCTAGAGAGGCGGCAAGTGTGAGCTCCCGGAAAGAACGCTGAGCAGAGTGTTCACCTCAAGGCAGGTGGCTTTTCCTCACTGAATGCAAGTGGCCCAGCACATGAGACGGGCTCGGACTGCCTTCGTGAGCGTTGGCATGCTGGGGCAACGTAGGTTTCCAAGGAAGAGGACAGCGTGTCGCCTTGGAGTCTACATGCCAAGAAGTGTTACGAAGGGCCTGCACGGCGGCCTGTTTCTCAGCAGGCCGGGAGGAGACGTGTGGTCTTGCGTGCAGTTGCATGGCAAACAGTGCGGAGGCCAGAGTTCTGTGAGAGCCGACAGCTCTCCTCGCTCTCCATTTAAGCCCGAAGACGGTGGAGAACTCACGGAAACCGCGGCAGGCAAGACCTGTCCGGCGGCCATTTCGCCACTACACTGAGGCCAAGGGTCGCCTTGCGGTTTCCCAGGACGAACGTGGGCTGCAGGATTAGCTCTCCGCCAGAGTTGCAAGAGCCCTGCTTCTCAGGCTAAAATACTCGCTTCCTACCCGGGCGTAGGGGCAGAGGATAGATGCTGGGCAATAGCAGGGTCTTGCAAGCAGCCCCTGAGAAACCGGGATCCAAGCTTCCAAAGGGAAAAGCCTGCTTCTGTATGCAGGGTCACCTAGCCTAGTTAGCAGCAAACCTAAGTCCCTGCTGTATTGGCCCTGCGAAGGGAGACCGTCGCAAGACACTGGGAACTTCGCTGAATAAAGTTTCCTTTCCAGGCGTCTAAGTGTGGCGACTTCCCTAACAGAACGAAGACCTTAGCAAGGCCTAGTAGGCAATGCCTCTTACGACGACTACCACTGCAAAGTGAGCAGTTGTGCTCTTTGCTCAGTTTGGACCTCACCTCGACATCCTGCTTAACCTAGAGAGGGGGCAATTGTGAGCTCCCGGAAAGAACGCTGAGCAGAGTGTTCACCTCAATGCAGGTGGCTTTTCGTAACCGAATCAAAGTTGCGCAGCACACGAGACTGGTTAGGACTGCCTTCGGTAGCGTTTGGCAAGCTGTGGCAACGTAGGTTTCCAAGGCAGAGGACAGTGTGTCGCCTTGGACTCTGCACGCCAGGAAATGTTAACAAGGGCCTACACGGATGCCTGTTTCTCAGCAGGTCGGGAGGAGACGTGTGGTCTTGCGTGCAGTTGCATGGCAAACAGTGCGGAGGCCAGAGTTCTGTGAGAGCCGACAGCTCTCCTCGCTCTCCATTTAAGCCCGAAGACGGTGGAGAACTCACGGAAACCGCGGCAGGCAAGACCTGTCCGGCGGCCATTTCGCCACTACACTGAGGCCAAGGGTCGCCTTGCGGTTTCCCAGGACGAACGTGGGCTGCAGGATTAGCTCTCCTCCAGAGTTGCAAGAGCCCTGCTTCTCAGGCTAAAATACTCGCTTCCTACCCGGGCGTAGGGGCAGAGGAGAGATGCTGGGCAATAGCAGGGTCTTGCAAGCAGCCCCTGAGAAACCGGGATCCAAGCTTCCAAAGGGAAACGCCTGCTTCTGTATGCAGGGTCACCTAGCCCTGTTAGCAGCAAACCTAAGTCCCTGCAGTACTGGCGCTGCAAAGGTTGACCATCGCCAAACAATGGGAACTTCGCTGAATAAATTGTTCTTTCAAGGCCTCTAAGTGTGGCTGGTTCCTTAACACAGGGAAGGCCTCAGCCAGGCGTAGTTGGCAATTCCTCTTACGACGACTACCAGTGTAACGTGAGGAATTGTGCTCTTTGCTCAGGTTGGTCCTCACTACCACTTCCTGCTTAACCTAGAGAGGCGGCAAGTGTGAGCTCCCGGAAAGAACGCTGAGCAGAGTGTTCACCTCAATGCAGGTGGCTTTTCCTCACTGAATGCAAGTGGCCCAGCACATGAGACGGGCTCGGACTGCCTTCGTGAGCGTTGCCATGCTGGGGCAACGTAGGTTTCCAAGGAAGAGGACAGCGTGTCGCCTTGGAGTCTACATGCCAAGAAGTGTTACGAAGGGCCTGCACGGCGGCCTGTTTCTCAGCAGGCCGGGAGGAGACGTGTGGTCTTGCGTTCAGCTGCATGGCAAACAGTGAGGAGGCCAGAGTTCTGTGAGAGCCGACAGCTCTCCTCGCTCTCCATTTAAGCCCGAAGACGGTGGAGAACTCACGGAAACCGCGGCAGGCAAGACCTGTCCGGCGGCCATTTCGCCACTACACTGAGGCCAAGGGTCGCCTTGCGGTTTCCCAGGACGAACGTGGGCTGCAGGATTAGCTCTCCGCCAGAGTTGCAAGAGCCCTGCTTCTCAGGCGAAAATACTCGCTTCCTACCCGGGCGTAGGGACAGAGGATAGATGCTGGGCAATAGCAGGGCCTTGCAAGCAGCCTCTGAGAAACCGGGATCCAAGCTTCCAAAGGGAAAAGCCTGCTTCTGTATGCAGGGTCACCTAGCTTAGTTAGCAGCAAACCTAAGTCCCTGCTGTATTGGCCCTGCGAAGGGAGACCGTCGCAAGACACTGGGAACTTCGCTGAATAAAGTTTCCTTTACAGGCGTCTAAGTGTGGCGACTTCCCTAACAGAACGAAGACCTTAGCAAGGCCTAGTAGGCAATGCCTCTTACGACGACTACCACTGCAAAGTGAGCAGTTGTGCTCTTTGCTCAGTTTGGACCTCACCTCGACATCCTGCTTAACCTAGAGAGGGGGCAATTGTGAGCTCCCGGAAAGAACGCTGAGCAGAGTGTTCACCTCAATGCAGGTGGCTTTTCGTAACCGAATCAAAGTTGCGCAGCACACGAGACTGGTTAGGACTGCCTTCGGTAGCGTTTGGCAAGCTGTGGCAACGTAGGTTTCGAAGGCAGAGGACAGTGTGTCGCCTTGGACTCTGCACGCCAGGAAATGTTAACAAGGGCCTACACGGATGCCTGTTTCTCAGCAGGTCGGGAGGAGACGTGTGGTCTTGCGTGCAGTTGCATGGCAAACAGTGCGGAGGCCAGAGTTCTGTGAGAGCCGACAGCTCTCCTCGCTCTCCATTTAAGCCCGAAGACGGTGGAGAACTCACGGAAACCGCGGCAGGCAAGACCTGTCCGGCGGCCATTTCGCCACTACACTGAGGCCAAGGGTCGCCTTGCGGTTTCCCAGGACGAACGTGGGCTGCAGGATTAGCTCTCCTCCAGAGTTGCAAGAGCCCTGCTTCTCAGGCTAAAATACTCGCTTCCTACCCGGGCGTAGGGGCAGAGGAGAGATGCTGGGCAATAGCAGGGTCTTGCAAGCAGCCCCTGAGAAACCGGGATCCAAGCTTCCAAAGGGAAACGCCTGCTTCTGTATGCAGGGTCACCTAGCCCTGTTAGCAGCAAACCTAAGTCCCTGCAGTACTGGCGCTGCAAAGGTTGACCATCGCCAAACAATGGGAACTTCGCTGAATAAATTGTTCTTTCAAGGCCTCTAAGTGTGGCTGGTTCCTTAACACAGGGAAGGCCTCAGCCAGGCGTAGTTGGCAATTCCTCTTACGACGACTACCAGTGTAACGTGAGGAATTGTGCTCTTTGCTCAGGTTGGTCCTCACTACCACTTCCTGCTTAACCTAGAGAGGCGGCAAGTGTGAGCTCCCGGAAAGAACGCTGAGCAGAGTGTTCACCTCAATGCAGGTGGCTTTTCCTCACTGAATGCAAGTGGCCCAGCACATGAGACGGGCTCGGACTGCCTTCGTGAGCGTTGCCATGCTGGGGCAACGTAGGTTTCCAAGGAAGAGGACAGCGTGTCGCCTTGGAGTCTACATGCCAAGAAGTGTTACGAAGGGCCTGCACGGCGGCCTGTTTCTCAGCAGGCCGGGAGGAGACGTGTGGTCTTGCGTTCAGCTGCATGGCAAACAGTGAGGAGGCCAGAGTTCTGTGAGAGCCGACAGCTCTCCTCGCTCTCCATTTAAGCCCGAAGACGGTGGAGAACTCACGGAAACCGCGGCAGGCAAGACCTGTCCGGCGGCCATTTCGCCACTACACTGAGGCCAAGGGTCGCCTTGCGGTTTCCCAGGACGAACGTGGGCTGCAGGATTAGCTCTCCGCCAGAGTTGCAAGAGCCCTGCTTCTCAGGCTAAAATACTCGCTTCCTACCCGGGCGTAGGGACAGAGGATAGATGCTGGGCAATAGCAGGGCCTTGCAAGCAGCCTCTGAGAAACCGGGATCCAAGCTTCCAAAGGGAAAAGCCTGCTTCTGTATGCAGGGTCACCTAGCTTAGTTAGCAGCAAACCTAAGTCCCTGCTGTATTGGCCCTGCGAAGGGAGACCGTCGCAAGACACTGGGAACTTCGCTGAATAAAGTTTCCTTTACAGGCGTCTAAGTGTGGCGACTTCCCTAACAGAACGAAGACCTTAGCAAGGCCTAGTAGGCAATGCCTCTTACGACGACTACCACTGCAAAGTGAGCAGTTGTGCTCTTTGCTCAGTTTGGACCTCACCTCGACATCCTGCTTAACCTAGAGAGGGGGCAATTGTGAGCTCCCGGAAAGAACGCTGAGCAGAGTGTTCACCTCAATGCAGGTGGCTTTTCGTAACCGAATCAAAGTTGCGCAGCACACGAGACTGGTTAGGACTGCCTTCGGTAGCGTTTGGCAAGCTGTGGCAACGTAGCTTTCCAAGGCAGAGGACAGTGTGTCGCCTTGGACTCTGCACGCCAGGAAATGTTAACAAGGGCCTACACGGATGCCTGTTTCTCAGCAGGTCGGGAGGAGACGTGTGGTCTTGCGTGCAGTTGCATGGCAAACAGTGCGGAGGCCAGAGTTCTGTGAGAGCCGACAGCTCTCCTCGC
Organism: Globicephala melas; assembly: GCF_963455315.2. Taxonomy (NCBI): domain Eukaryota; kingdom Metazoa; phylum Chordata; class Mammalia; order Artiodactyla; family Delphinidae; genus Globicephala; species Globicephala melas. The sequence continues at coordinate 113,482,463 of NC_083320.1, forward strand.
TCTCCACTTAAGCCCGAAGACGGTGGAGAACTCACGGAAACCGCGGCAGGCAAGACCTGTCCGGCGGCCATTTCGCCACTACACTGAGGCCAAGGGTCGCCTTGCGGTTTCCCAGGACGAACGTGGGCTGCAGGATTAGCTCTCCGCCAGAGTTGCAAGAGCCCTGCTTCTCAGGCTAAAATACTCGCTTCCTACCCGGGCGTAGGGGCAGAGGATAGATGCTGGGCAATAGCAGGGTCTTGCAAGCAGCCCCTGAGAAACCGGGATCCAAGCTTCCAAAGGGAAAAGCCTGCTTCTGTATGCAGGGTCACCTAGCCTAGTTAGCAGCAAACCTAAGTCCCTGCTGTATTGGCCCTGCGAAGGGAGACCGTCGCAAGACACTGGGAACTTCGCTGAATAAAGTTTCCTTTCCAGGCGTCTAAGTGTGGCGACTTCCCTAACAGAACGAAGACCTTAGCAAGGCCTAGTAGGCAATGCCTCTTACGACGACTACCACTGCAAAGTGAGCAGTTGTGCTCTTTGCTCAGTTTGGACCTCACCTCGACATCCTGCTTAACCTAGAGAGGGGGCAATTGTGAGCTCCCGGAAAGAACGCTGAGCAGAGTGTTCACCTCAATGCAGGTGGCTTTTCGTAACCGAATCAAAGTTGCGCAGCACACGAGACTGGTTAGGACTGCCTTCGGTAGCGTTTGGCAAGCTGTGGCAACGTAGGTTTCCAAGGCAGAGGACAGTGTGTCGCCTTGGACTCTGCACGCCAGGAAATGTTAACAAGGGCCTACACGGATGCCTGTTTCTCAGCAGGTCGGGAGGAGACGTGTGGTCTTGCGTGCAGTTGCATGGCAAACAGTGCGGAGGCCAGAGTTCTGTGAGAGCCGACAGCTCTCCTCGCTCTCCATTTAAGCCCGAAGACGGTGGAGAACTCACGGAAACCGCGGCAGGCAAGACCTGTCCGGCGGCCATTTCGCCACTACACTGAGGCCAAGGGTCGCCTTGCGGTTTCCCAGGACGAACGTGGGCTGCAGGATTAGCTCTCCTCCAGAGTTGCAAGAGCCCTGCTTCTCAGGCTAAAATACTCACTTCCTACCCGGGCGTAGGGGCAGAGGACAGATGCTGGGCAATAGCAGGGTCTTGCAAGCAGCCCCTGAGAAACCGGGATCCAAGCTTCCAAAGGGAAACGCCTGCTTCTGTATGCAGGGTCACCTAGCCCTGTTAGCAGCAAACCTAAGTCCCTGCAGTACTGGCGCTGCAAAGGTTGACCATCGCCAAACAATGGGAACTTCGCTGAATAAATTGTTCTTTCAAGGCCTCTAAGTGTGGCTGGTTCCTTAACACAGGGAAGGCCTCAGCCAGGCGTAGTTGGCAATTCCTCTTACGACGACTACCAGTGTAACGTGAGGAATTGTGCTCTTTGCTCAGGTTGGTCCTCACTACGACTTCCTGCTTAACCTAGAGAGGCGGCAAGTGTGAGCTCCCGGAAAGAACGCTGAGCAGAGTGTTCACCTCAATGCAGGTGGCTTTTCCTCACTGAATGCAAGTGGCCCAGCACATGAGACGGGCTCGGACTGCCTTCGTGAGCGTTGGCATGCTGGGGCAACGTAGGTTTCCAAGGAAGAGGACAGCGTGTCGCCTTGGAGTCTACATGCCAAGAAGTGTTACGAAGGGCCTGCACGGCGGCCTGTTTCTCAGCAGGCCGGGAGGAGACGTGTGGTCTTGCGTTCAGCTGCATGGCAAACAGTGAGGAGGCCAGAGTTCTGTGAGAGCCGACAGCTCTCCTCGCTCTCCATTTAAGCCCGAAGACGGTGGAGAACTCACGGAAACCGCGGCAGGCAAGACCTGTCCGGCGGCCATTTCGCCACTACACTGAGGCCAAGGGTCGCCTTGCGGTTTCCCAGGACGAACGTGGGCTGCAGGATTAGCTCTCCGCCAGAGTTGCAAGAGCCCTGCTTCTCAGGCTAAAATACTCGCTTCCTACCCGGGCGTAGGGACAGAGGATAGATGCTGGGCAATAGCAGGGCCTTGCAAGCAGCCTCTGAGAAAGCGGGATCCAAGCTTCCAAAGGGAAAAGCCTGCTTCTGTATGCAGGGTCACCTAGCCCTGTTAGCAGCAAACCTAAGTCCCTGCAGTACTGGCGCTGAAAAGGTAGACCATCGCCAAACAATGGGAACTTCGCTGAATAAATTGTTCTTTCAAGGCCTCTAAGTGTGGCTGGTTCCTTAACACAGGGAAGGCCTCAGCCAGGCGTAGTTGGCAATTCCTCTTACGACGACTACCAGTGTAACGTGAGGAATTGTGCTCTTTGCTCAGGTTGGTCCTCACTACGACTTCCTGCTTAACCTAGAGAGGCGGCAAGTGTGAGCTCCCGGAAAGAACGCTGAGCAGAGTGTTCACCTCAATGCAGGTGGCTTTTCCTCACTGAATGCAAGTGGCCCAGCACATGAGACGGGCTCGGACTGCCTTCGTGAGCGTTGCCATGCTGGGGCAACGTAGGTTTCCAAGGAAGAGGACAGCGTGTCGCCTTGGAGTCTACATGCCAAGAAGTGTTACGAAGGGCCTGCACGGCGGCCTGTTTCTCAGCAGGCCGGGAGGAGACGTGTGGTCTTGCGTTCAGCTTCATGGCAAACAGTGAGGAGGCCAGAGTTCTGTGAGAGCCGACAGCTCTCCTCGCTCTCCATTTAAGCCCGAAGACGGTGGAGAACTCACGGAAACCGCGGCAGGCAAGACCTGTCCGGCGGCCATTTCGCCACTACACTGAGGCCAAGGGTCGCCTTGCGGTTTCCCAGGACGAACGTGGGCTGCAGGATTAGCTCTCCGCCAGAGTTGCAAGAGCCCTGCTTCTCAGGCTAAAATACTCGCTTCCTACCCGGGCGTAGGGACAGAGGATAGATGCTGGGCAATAGCAGGGCCTTGCAAGCAGCCTCTGAGAAACCGGGATCCAAGCTTCCAAAGGGAAAAGCCTGCTTCTGTATGCAGGGTCACCTAGCCTAGTTAGCAGCAAACCTAAGTCCCTGCTGTATTGGCCCTGTGAAGGGAGACCGTCGCAAGACACTGGGAACTTCGCTGAATAAAGTTTCCTTTCCAGGCGTCTAAGTGTGGCGACTTCCCTAACAGAACGAAGACCTTAGCAAGGCCTAGTAGGCAATGCCTCTTACGACGACTACCACTGCAAAGTGAGCAGTTGTGCTCTTTGCTCAGTTTGGACCTCACCTCGACATCCTGCTTAACCTAGAGAGGGGGCAATTGTGAGCTCCCGGAAAGAACGCTGAGCAGAGTGTTCACCTCAATGCAGGTGGCTTTTCGTAACCGAATCAAAGTTGCGCAGCACACGAGACTGGTTAGGACTGCCTTCGGTAGCGTTTGGCAAGCTGTGGCAACGTAGGTTTCCAAGGCAGAGGACAGTGTGTCGACTTGGACTCTGCACGCCAGGAAATGTTAACAAGGGCCTACACGGATGCCTTTTTCTCAGCAGGTCGGGAGGAGACGTGTGGTCTTGCGTTCAGTTGCATGGCAAACAGTGCGGAGGCCAGAGTTCTGTGAGAGCCGACAGCTCTCCTCGCTCTCCATTTAAGCCCGAAGACGGTGGAGAACTCACGGAAACCGCGGCAGGCAAGACCTGTCCGGCGGCCATTTCGCCACTACACTGAGGCCAAGGGTCGCCTTGCGGTTTCCCAGGACGAACGTGGGCTGCAGGATTAGCTCTCCTCCAGAGTTGCAAGAGCCCTGCTTCTCAGGCTAAAATACTCGCTTCCTACCCGGGCGTAGGGGCAGAGGACAGATGCTGGGCAATAGCAGGGTCTTGCAAGCAGCCCCTGAGAAACCGGGATCCAAGCTTCCAAAGGGAAACGCCTGCTTCTGTATGCAGGGTCACCTAGCCCTGTTAGCAGCAAACCTAAGTCCCTGCAGTACTGGCGCTGCAAAGGTTGACCATCGCCAAACAATGGGAACTTCGCTGAATAAATTGTTCTTTCAAGGCCTCTAAGTGTGGCTGGTTCCTTAACACAGGGAAGGCCTCAGCCAGGCGTAGTTGGCAATTCCTCTTACGACGACTACCAGTGTAACGTGAGGAATTGTGCTCTTTGCTCAGGTTGGTCCTCACTACGACTTCCTGCTTAACCTAGAGAGGCGGCAAGTGTGAGCTCCCGGAAAGAACGCTGAGCAGAGTGTTCACCTCAAGGCAGGTGGCTTTTCCTCACTGAATGCAAGTGGCCCAGCACATGAGACGGGCTCGGACTGCCTTCGTGAGCGTTGGCATGCTGGGGCAACGTAGGTTTCCAAGGAAGAGGACAGCGTGTCGCCTTGGAGTCTACATGCCAAGAAGTGTTACGAAGGGCCTGCACGGCGGCCTGTTTCTCAGCAGGCCGGGAGGAGACGTGTGGTCTTGCGTTCAGCTGCATGGCAAACAGTGCGGAGGCCAGAGTTCTGTGAGAGCCGACAGCTCTCCTCGCTCTCCATTTAAGCCCGAAGACGGTGGAGAACTCACGGAAACCGCGGCAGGCAAGACCTGTCCGGCGGCCATTTCGCCACTACACTGAGGCCAAGGGTCGCCTTGCGGTTTCCCAGGACGAACGTGGGCTGCAGGATTAGCTCTCCTCCAGAGTTGCAAGAGCCCTGCTTCTCAGGCTAAAATACTCGCTTCCTACCCGGGCGTAGGGACAGAGGATAGATGCTGGGCAATAGCAGGGTCTTGCAAGCAGCCTCTGAGAAACCGGGATCCAAGCTTCCAAAGGGAAAAGCCTGCTTCTGTATGCAGGGTCACCTAGCCTAGTTAGCAGCAAACCTAAGTCCCTGCTGTATTGGCCCTGCGAAGGGAGACCGTCGCAAGACACTGGGAACTTCGCTGAATAAAGTTACCTTTGCAGGCGTCTAAGTGTGGCGACTTCCCTAACAGAACGAAGACCTTAGCAAGGCCTAGTAGGCAATGCCTCTTACGACGACTACCACTGCAAAGTGAGCAGTTGTGCTCTTTGCTCAGTTTGGACCTCACCTCGACATCCTGCTTAACCTAGAGAGGGGGCAATTGTGAGCTCCCGGAAAGAACGCTGAGCAGAGTGTTCACCTCAATGCAGGTGGCTTTTCGTAACCGAATCAAAGTTGCGCAGCACACGAGACTGGTTAGGACTGCCTTCGGTAGCGTTTGGCAAGCTGTGGCAACGTAGGTTTCCAAGGCAGAGGACAGTGTGTCGCCTTGGACTCTGCACGCCAGGAAATGTTAACAAGGGCCTACACGGATGCCTGTTTCTCAGCAGGTCGGGAGGAGACGTGTGGTCTTGCGTGCAGTTGCATGGCAAACAGTGCGGAGGCCAGAGTTCTGTGAGAGCCGACAGCTCTCCTCGCTCTCCATTTAAGCCCGAAGACGGTGGAGAACTCACGGAAACCGCGGCAGGCAAGACCTGTCCGGCGGCCATTTCGCCACTACACTGAGGCCAAGGGTCGCCTTGCGGTTTCCCAGGACGAACGTGGGCTGCAGGATTAGCTCTCCGCCAGAGTTGCAAGAGCCCTGCTTCTCAGGCTAAAATACTCGCTTCCTACCCGGGCGTAGGGGCAGAGGATAGATGCTGGGCAATAGCAGGGTCTTGCAAGCAGCCCCTGAGAAACCGGGATCCAAGCTTCCAAAGGGAAACGCCTGCTTCTGTATGCAGGGTCACCTAGCCCTGTTAGCAGCAAACCTAAGTCCCTGCAGTACTGGCGCTGCAAAGGTTGACCATCGCCAAACAATGGGAACTTCGCTGAATAAATTGTTCTTTCAAGGCCTCTAAGTGTGGCTGGTTCCTTAACACAGGGAAGGCCTCAGCCAGGCGTAGTTGGCAATTCCTCTTACGACGACTACCAGTGTAACGTGAGGAATTGTGCTCTTTGCTCAGGTTGGTCCTCACTACGACTTCCTGCTTAACCTAGAGAGGCGGCAAGTGTGAGCTCCCGGAAAGAACGCTGAGCAGAGTGTTCACCTCAATGCAGGTGGCTTTTCCTCACTGAATGCAAGTGGCCCAGCACATGAGACGGGCTCGGACTGCCTTCGTGAGCGTTGGCATGCTGGGGCAACGTAGGTTTCCAAGGAAGAGGACAGCGTGTCGCCTTGGAGTCTACATGCCAAGAAGTGTTACGAAGGGCCTGCACGGCGGCCTGTTTCTCAGCAGGCCGGGAGGAGACGTGTGGTCTTGCGTGCAGTTGCATGGCAAACAGTGCGGAGGCCAGAGTTCTGTGAGAGCCGACAGCTCTCCTCGCTCTCCATTTAAGCCCGAAGACGGTGGAGAACTCACGGAAACCGCGGCAGGCAAGACCTGTCCGGCGGCCATTTCGCCACTACACTGAGGCCAAGGGTCGCCTTGCGGTTTCCCAGGACGAACGTGGGCTGCAGGATTAGCTCTCCGCCAGAGTTGCAAGAGCCCTGCTTCTCAGGCTAAAATACTCGCTTCCTACCCGGGCGTAGGGACAGAGGATAGATGCTGGGCAATAGCAGGGCCTTGCAAGCAGCCTCTGAGAAAGCGGGATCCAAGCTTCCAAAGGGAAAAGCCTGCTTCTGTATGCAGGGTCACCTAGCCCTGTTAGCAGCAAACCTAAGTCCCTGCAGTACTGGCGCTGCAAAGGTAGACCATCGCCAAACAATGGGAACTTCGCTGAATAAATTGTTCTTTCAAGGCCTCTAAGTGTGGCTGGTTCCTTAACACAGGGAAGGCCTCAGCCAGGCGTAGTTGGCAATTCCTCTTACGACGACTACCAGTGTAACGTGAGGAATTGTGCTCTTTGCTCAGGTTGGTCCTCACTACGACTTCCTGCTTAACCTAGAGAGGCGGCAAGTGTGAGCTCCCGGAAAGAACGCTGAGCAGAGTGTTCACCTCAATGCAGGTGGCTTTTCCTCACTGAATGCAAGTGGCCCAGCACATGAGACGGGCTCGGACTGCCTTCGTGAGCGTTGGCATGCTGGGGCAACGTAGGTTTCCAAGGAAGAGGACAGCGTGTCGCCTTGGAGTCTACATGCCAAGAAGTGTTACGAAGGGCCTGCACGGCGGCCTGTTTCTCAGCAGGCCGGGAGGAGACGTGTGGTCTTGCGTTCAGCTTCATGGCAAACAGTGAGGAGGCCAGAGTTCTGTGAGAGCCGACAGCTCTCCTCGCTCTCCATTTAAGCCCGAAGACGGTGGAGAACTCACGGAAACCGCGGCAGGCAAGACCTGTCCGGCGGCCATTTCGCCACTACACTGAGGCCAAGGGTCGCCTTGCGGTTTCCCAGGACGAACGTGGGCTGCAGGATTAGCTCTCCGCCAGAGTTGCAAGAGCCCTGCTTCTCAGGCTAAAATACTCGCTTCCTACCCGGGCGTAGGGACAGAGGATAGATGCTGGGCAATAGCAGGGCCTTGCAAGCAGCCTCTGAGAAACCGGGATCCAAGCTTCCAAAGGGAAAAGCCTGCTTCTGTATGCAGGGTCACCTAGCCTAGTTAGCAGCAAACCTAAGTCCCTGCTGTATTGGCCCTGTGAAGGGAGACCGTCGCAAGACACTGGGAACTTCGCTGAATAAAGTTTCCTTTCCAGGCGTCTAAGTGTGGCGACTTCCCTAACAGAACGAAGACCTTAGCAAGGCCTAGTAGGCAATGCCTCTTACGACGACTACCACTGCAAAGTGAGCAGTTGTGCTCTTTGCTCAGTTTGGACCTCACCTCGACATCCTGCTTAACCTAGAGAGGGGGCAATTGTGAGCTCCCGGAAAGAACGCTGAGCAGAGTGTTCACCTCAATGCAGGTGGCTTTTCGTAACCGAATCAAAGTTGCGCAGCACACGAGACTGGTTAGGACTGCCTTCGGTAGCGTTTGGCAAGCTGTGGCAACGTAGGTTTCCAAGGCAGAGGACAGTGTGTCGACTTGGACTCTGCACGCCAGGAAATGTTAACAAGGGCCTACACGGATGCCTGTTTCTCAGCAGGTCGGGAGGAGACGTGTGGTCTTGCGTTCAGTTGCATGGCAAACAGTGCGGAGGCCAGAGTTCTGTGAGAGCCGACAGCTCTCCTCGCTCTCCATTTAAGCCCGAAGACGGTGGAGAACTCACGGAAACCGCGGCAGGCAAGACCTGTCCGGCGGCCATTTCGCCACTACACTGAGGCCAAGGGTCGCCTTGCGGTTTCCCAGGACGAACGTGGGCTGCAGGATTAGCTCTCCTCCAGAGTTGCAAGAGCCCTGCTTCTCAGGCTAAAATACTCGCTTCCTACCCGGGCGTAGGGGCAGAGGACAGATGCTGGGCAATAGCAGGGTCTTGCAAGCAGCCCCTGAGAAACCGGGATCCAAGCTTCCAAAGGGAAACGCCTGCTTCTGTATGCAGGGTCACCTAGCCCTGTTAGCAGCAAACCTAAGTCCCTGCAGTACTGGCGCTGCAAAGGTTGACCATCGCCAAACAATGGGAACTTCGCTGAATAAATTGTTCTTTCAAGGCCTCTAAGTGTGGCTGGTTCCTTAACACAGGGAAGGCCTCAGCCAGGCGTAGTTGGCAATTCCTCTTACGACGACTACCAGTGTAACGTGAGGAATTGTGCTCTTTGCTCAGGTTGGTCCTCACTACGACTTCCTGCTTAACCTAGAGAGGCGGCAAGTGTGAGCTCCCGGAAAGAACGCTGAGCAGAGTGTTCACCTCAAGGCAGGTGGCTTTTCCTCACTGAATGCAAGTGGCCCAGCACATGAGACGGGCTCGGACTGCCTTCGTGAGCGTTGGCATGCTGGGGCAACGTAGGTTTCCAAGGAAGAGGACAGCGTGTCGCCTTGGAGTCTACATGCCAAGAAGTGTTACGAAGGGCCTGCACGGCGGCCTGTTTCTCAGCAGGCCGGGAGGAGACGTGTGGTCTTGCGTTCAGCTGCATGGCAAACAGTGCGGAGGCCAGAGTTCTGTGAGAGCCGACAGCTCTCCTCGCTCTCCATTTAAGCCCGAAGACGGTGGAGAACTCACGGAAACCGCGGCAGGCAAGACCTGTCCGGCGGCCATTTCGCCACTACACTGAGGCCAAGGGTCGCCTTGCGGTTTCCCAGGACGAACGTGGGCTGCAGGATTAGCTCTCCTCCAGAGTTGCAAGAGCCCTGCTTCTCAGGCTAAAATACTCGCGTCCTACCCGGGCGTAGGGACAGAGGATAGATGCTGGGCAATAGCAGGGTCTTGCAAGCAGCCTCTGAGAAACCGGGATCCAAGCTTCCAAAGGGAAAAGCCTGCTTCTGTATGCAGGGTCACCTAGCCTAGTTAGCAGCAAACCTAAGTCCCTGCTGTATTGGCCCTGCGAAGGGAGACCGTCGCAAGACACTGGGAACTTCGCTGAATAAAGTTACCTTTGCAGGCGTCTAAGTGTGGCGACTTCCCTAACAGAACGAAGACCTTAGCAAGGCCTAGTAGGCAATGCCTCTTACGACGACTACCACTGCAAAGTGAGCAGTTGTGCTCTTTGCTCAGTTTGGACCTCACCTCGACATCCTGCTTAACCTAGAGAGGGGGCAATTGTGAGCTCCCGGAAAGAACGCTGAGCAGAGTGTTCACCTCAATGCAGGTGGCTTTTCGTAACCGAATCAAAGTTGCGCAGCACACGAGACTGGTTAGGACTGCCTTCGGTAGCGTTTGGCAAGCTGTGGCAACGTAGGTTTCCAAGGCAGAGGACAGTGTGTCGCCTTGGACTCTGCACGCCAGGAAATGTTAACAAGGGCCTACACGGATGCCTGTTTCTCAGCAGGTCGGGAGGAGACGTGTGGTCTTGCGTGCAGTTGCATGGCAAACAGTGCGGAGGCCAGAGTTCTGTGAGAGCCGACAGCTCTCCTCGCTCTCCATTTAAGCCCGAAGACGGTGGAGAACTCACGGAAACCGCGGCAGGCAAGACCTGTCCGGCGGCCATTTCGCCACTACACTGAGGCCAAGGGTCGCCTTGCGGTTTCCCAGGACGAACGTGGGCTGCAGGATTAGCTCTCCGCCAGAGTTGCAAGAGCCCTGCTTCTCAGGCTAAAATACTCGCTTCCTACCCGGGCGTAGGGGCAGAGGATAGATGCTGGGCAATAGCAGGGTCTTGCAAGCAGCCCCTGAGAAACCGGGATCCAAGCTTCCAAAGGGAAACGCCTGCTTCTGTATGCAGGGTCACCTAGCCCTGTTAGCAGCAAACCTAAGTCCCTGCAGTACTGGCGCTGCAAAGGTTGACCATCGCCAAACAATGGGAACTTCGCTGAATAAATTGTTCTTTCAAGGCCTCTAAGTGTGGCTGGTTCCTTAACACAGGGAAGGCCTCAGCCAGGCGTAGTTGGCAATTCCTCTTACGACGACTACCAGTGTAACGTGAGGAATTGTGCTCTTTGCTCAGGTTGGTCCTCACTACGACTTCCTGCTTAACCTAGAGAGGCGGCAAGTGTGAGCTCCCGGAAAGAACGCTGAGCAGAGTGTTCACCTCAATGCAGGTGGCTTTTCCTCACTGAATGCAAGTGGCCCAGCACATGAGACGGGCTCGGACTGCCTTCGTGAGCGTTGGCATGCTGGGGCAACGTAGGTTTCCAAGGAAGAGGACAGCGTGTCGCCTTGGAGTCTACATGCCAAGAAGTGTTACGAAGGGCCTGCACGGCGGCCTGTTTCTCAGCAGGCCGGGAGGAGACGTGTGGTCTTGCGTTCAGCTGCATGGCAAACAGTGAGGAGGCCAGAGTTCTGTGAGAGCCGACAGCTCTCCTCGCTCTCCATTTAAGCCCGAAGACGGTGGAGAACTCACGGAAACCGCGGCAGGCAAGACCTGTCCGGCGGCCATTTCGCCACTACACTGAGGCCAAGGGTCGCCTTGCGGTTTCCCAGGACGAACGTGGGCTGCAGGATTAGCTCTCCGCCAGAGTTGCAAGAGCCCTGCTTCTCAGGCTAAAATACTCGCTTCCTACCCGGGCGTAGGGACAGAGGATAGATGCTGGGCAATAGCAGGGCCTTGCAAGCAGCCCCTGAGAAACCGGGATCCAAGCTTCCAAAGGGAAAAGCCTGCTTCTCTATGCAGGGTCACCTAGCCTAGTTAGCAGCAAACCTAAGTCCCTGCTGTATTGGCCCTGCGAAGGGAGACCGTCGCAAGACACTGGGAACTTCGCTGAATAAAGTTTCCTTTCCAGGCGTCTAAGTGTGGCGACTTCCCTAACAGAACGAAGACCTTAGCAAGGCCTAGTAGGCAATGCCTCTTACGACGACTACCACTGCAAAGTGAGCAGTTGTGCTCTTTGCTCAGTTTGGACCTCACCTCGACATCCTGCTTAACCTAGAGAGGGGGCAATTGTGAGCTCCCGGAAAGAACGCTGAGCAGAGTGTTCACCTCAATGCAGGTGGCTTTTCCTCACTGAATGCAAGTGGCTCAGCACATGAGACGGGCTCGGACTGCCTTCGTGAGCGTTGCCATGCTGGGGCAACGTAGGTTTCCAAGGAAGAGGACAGCGTGTCGCCTTGGAGTCTACATGCCAAGAAGTGTTACGAAGGGCCTGCACGGCGGCCTGTTTCTCAGCAGGCCGGGAGGAGACGTGTGGTCTTGCGTTCAGCTGCATGGCAAACAGTGCGGAGGCCAGAGTTCTGTGAGAGCCGACAGCTCTCCTCGCTCTCCATTTAAGCCCGAAGACGGTGGAGAACTCACGGAAACCGCGGCAGGCAAGACCTGTCCGGCGGCCATTTCGCCACTACACTGAGGCCAAGGGTCGCCTTGCGGTTTCCCAGGACGAACGTGGGCTGCAGGATTAGCTCTCCGCCAGAGTTGCAAGAGCCCTGCTTCTCAGGCTAAAATACTCGCTTCCTACCCGGGCGTAGGGGCAGAGGATAGATGCTGGGCAATAGCAGGGTCTTGCAAGCAGCCCCTGAGAAACCGGGATCCAAGCTTCCAAAGGGAAAAGCCTGCTTCTGTATGCAGGGTCACCTAGCCTAGTTAGCAGCAAACCTAAGTCCCTGCTGTATTGGCCCTGCGAAGGGAGACCGTCGCAAGACACTGGGAACTTCGCTGAATAAAGTTTCCTTTCCAGGCGTCTAAGTGTGGCGACTTCCCTAACAGAACGAAGACCTTAGCAAGGCCTAGTAGGCAATGCCTCTTACGACGACTACCACTGCAAAGTGAGCAGTTGTGCTCTTTGCTCAGTTTGGACCTCACCTCGACATCCTGCTTAACCTAGAGAGGGGGCAATTGTGAGCTCCCGGAAAGAACGCTGAGCAGAGTGTTCACCTCAATGCAGGTGGCTTTTCGTACCCAAATCAAAGTTGCGCAGCACACGAGACTGGTTAGGACTGCCTTCGGTAGCGTTTGGCAAGCTGTGGCAACGTAGGTTTCCAAGGCAGAGGACAGTGTGTCGCCTTGGACTCTGCACGCCAGGAAATGTTAACAAGGGCCTACACGGATGCCTGTTTCTCAGCAGGTCGGGAGGAGACGTGTGGTCTTGCGTGCAGTTGCATGGCAAACAGTGCGGAGGCCAGAGTTCTGTGAGAGCCGACAGCTCTCCTCGCTCTCCATTTAAGCCCGAAGACGGTGGAGAACTCACGGAAACCGCGGCAGGCAAGACCTGTCCGGCGGCCATTTCGCCACTACACTGAGGCCAAGGGTCGCCTTGCGGTTTCCCAGGACGAACGTGGGCTGCAGGATTAGCTCTCCTCCAGAGTTGCAAGAGCCCTGCTTCTCAGGCTAAAATACTCGCTTCCTACCCGGGCGTAGGGGCAGAGGACAGATGCCGGGCAATAGCAGGGTCTTGCAAGCAGCCCCTGAGAAACCGGGATCCAAGCTTCCAAAGGGAAACGCCTGCTTCTGTATGCAGGGTCACCTAGCCCTGTTAGCAGCAAACCTAAGTCCCTGCAGTACTGGCGCTGCAAAGGTTGACCATCGCCAAACAATGGGAACTTCGCTGAATAAATTGTTCTTTCAAGGCCTCTAAGTGTGGCTGGTTCCTTAACACAGGGAAGGCCTCAGCCAGGCGTAGTTGGCAATTCCTCTTACGACGACTACCAGTGTAACGTGAGGAATTGTGCTCTTTGCTCAGGTTGGTCCTCACTACGACTTCCTGCTTAACCTAGAGAGGCGGCAAGTGTGAGCTCCCGGAAAGAACGCTGAGCAGAGTGTTCACCTCAATGCAGGTGGCTTTTCCTCACTGAATGCAAGTGGCCCAGCACATGAGACGGGCTCGGACTGCCTTCGTGAGCGTTGCCATGCTGGGGCAACGTAGGTTTCCAAGGAAGAGGACAGCGTGTCGCCTTGGAGTCTACATGCCAAGAAGTGTTACGAAGGGCCTGCACGGCGGCCTGTTTCTCAGCAGGCCGGGAGGAGACGTGTGGTCTTGCGTTCAGCTGCATGGCAAACAGTGCGGAGGCCAGAGTTCTGTGAGAGCCGACAGCTCTCCTCGCTCTCCATTTAAGCCCGAAGACGGTGGAGAACTCACGGAAACCGCGGCAGGCAAGACCTGTCCGGCGGCCATTTCGCCACTACACTGAGGCCAAGGGTCGCCTTGCGGTTTCCCAGGACGAACGTGGGCTGCAGGATTAGCTCTCCGCCAGAGTTGCAAGAGCCCTGCTTCTCAGGCTAAAATACTCGCTTCCTACCCGGGCGTAGGGACAGAGGATAGATGCTGGGCAATAGCAGGGCCTTGCAAGCAGCCTCTGAGAAACCGGGATCCAAGCTTCCAAAGGGAAAAGCCTGCTTCTGTATGCAGGGTCACCTAGCCTAGTTAGCAGCAAACCTAAGTCCCTGCTGTATTGGCCCTGTGAAGGGAGACCGTCGCAAGACACTGGGAACTTCGCTGAATAAAGTTTCCTTTGCAGGCGTCTAAGTGTGGCGACTTCCCTAACAGAACGAAGACCTTAGCAAGGCCTAGTAGGCAATGCCTCTTACGACGACTACCACTGCAAAGTGAGCAGTTGTGCTCTTTGCTCAGTTTGGACCTCACCTCGACATCCTGCTTAACCTAGAGAGGGGGCAATTGTGAGCTCCCGGAAAGAACGCTGAGCAGAGTGTTCACCTCAATGCAGGTGGCTTTTCGTAACCGAATCAAAGTTGCGCAGCACACGAGACTGGTTAGGACTGCCTTCGGTAGCGTTTGGCAAGCTGTGGCAACGTAGGTTTCCAAGGCAGAGGACAGTGTGTCGCCTTGGACTCTGCACGCCAGGAAATGTTAACAAGGGCCTACACGGATGCCTGTTTCTCAGCAGGTCGGGAGGAGACGTGTGGTCTTGCGTGCAGTTGCATGGCAAACAGTGCGGAGGCCAGAGTTCTGTGAGAGCCGACAGCTCTCCTCGCTCTCCATTTAAGCCCGAAGACGGTGGAGAACTCACGGAAACCGCGGCAGGCAAGACCTGTCCGGCGGCCATTTCGCCACTACACTGAGGCCAAGGGTCGCCTTGCGGTTTCCCAGGACGAACGTGGGCTGCAGGATTAGCTCTCCGCCAGAGTTGCAAGAGCCCTGCTTCTCAGGCTAAAATACTCGCTTCCTACCCAGGCGTAATGACAGAGTATAGATGCTGGGCAATAGCAGGATCTTGCAAGCAGCCTCTGAGAAACCGGGATCCAAGCTTCCAAAGGGAAAAGCCTGCTTCTGTATGCAGGGTCACCTAGCCTAGTTAGCAGCAAACCTAAGTCCCTGCTGTATTGGCCCTGCGAAGGGAGACCGTCGCAAGACACTGGGAACTTCGCTGAATAAAGTTTCCTTTCCAGGCGTCTAAGTGTGGCGACTTCCCTAACAGAACGAAGACCTTAGCAAGGCCTAGTAGGCAATGCCTCTTACGACGACTACCACTGCAAAGTGAGCAGTTGTGCTCTTTGCTCAGTTTGGACCTCACCTCGACATCCTGCTTAACCTAGAGAGGGGGCAATTGTGAGCTCCCGGAAAGAACGCTGAGCAGAGTGTTCACCTCAATGCAGGTGGCTTTTCGTAACCGAATCAAAGTTGCGCAGCACACGAGACTGGTTAGGACTGCCTTCGGTAGCGTTTGGCAAGCTGTGGCAACGTAGCTTTCCAAGGCAGAGGACAGTGTGTCGCCTTGGACTCTGCACGCCAGGAAATGTTAACAAGGGCCTACACGGATGCCTGTTTCTCAGCAGGTCGGGAGGAGACGTGTGGTCTTGCGTGCAGTTGCATGGCAAACAGTGCGGAGGCCAGAGTTCTGTGAGAGCCGACAGCTCTCCTCGCTCTCCATTTAAGCCCGAAGACGGTGGAGAACTCACGGAAACCGTGGCAGGCAAGACCTGTCCGGCGGCCATTTCGCCACTACACTGAGGCCAAGGGTCGCCTTGCGGTTTCCCAGGACGAACGTGGGCTGCAGGATTAGCTCTCCGCCAGAGTTGCAAGAGCCCTGCTTCTCAGGCTAAAATACTCGCTTCCTACCCTGGCGTAGGGGCAGAGGATAGATGCTGGGCAATAGCAGGGTCTTGCAAGCAGCCCCTGAGAAACCGGGATCCAAGCTTCCAAAGGGAAAAGCCTGCTTCTGTATGCAGGGTCACCTAGCCTAGTTAGCAGCAAACCTAAGTCCCTGTTGTATTGGCCCTGTGAAGGGAGACCGACGCAAGACACTGGGAACTTCGCTGAATAAAGTTTCCTTTACAGGCGTCTAAGTGTGGCGACTTCCCTAACAGAACGAAGACCTTAGCAAGGCCTAGTAGGCAATGCCTCTTACGACGACTACCACTGCAAAGTGAGCAGTTGTGCTCTTTGCTCAGTTTGGACCTCACCTCGACATCCTGCTTAACCTAGAGAGGGGGCAATTGTGAGCTCCCGGAAAGAACGCTGAGCAGAGTGTTCACCTCAATGCAGGTGGCTTTTCGTAACCGAATCAAAGTTGCGCAGCACACGAGACTGGTTAGGACTGCCTTCGGTAGCGTTTGGCAAGCTGTGGCAACGTAGGTTTCCAAGGCAGAGGACAGTGTGTCGCCTTGGACTCTGCACGCCAGGAAATGTTAACAAGGGCCTACACGGATGCCTGTTTCTCAGCAGGTCGGGAGGAGACGTGTGGTCTTGCGTGCAGTTGCATGGCAAACAGTGCGGAGGCCAGAGTTCTGTGAGAGCCGACAGCTCTCCTCGCTCTCCATTTAAGCCCGAAGACGGTGGAGAACTCACGGAAACCGTGGCAGGCAAGACCTGTCCGGCGGCCATTTCGCCACTACACTGAGGCCAAGGGTCGCCTTGCGGTTTCCCAGGACGAACGTGGGCTGCAGGATTAGCTCTCCGCCAGAGTTGCAAGAGCCCTGCTTCTCAGGCTCAAATACTCGCTTCCTACCCTGGCGTAGGGGCAGAGGATAGATGCTGGGCAATAGCAGGGTCTTGCAAGCAGCCCCTGAGAAACCGGGATCCAAGCTTCCAAAGGGAAAAGCCTGCTTCTGTATGCAGGGTCACCTAGCCTAGTTAGCAGCAAACCTAAGTCCCTGTTGTATTGGCCCTGTGAAGGGAGACCGACGCAAGACACTGGGAACTTCGCTGAATAAAGTTTCCTTTCCAGGCGTCTAAGTGTGGCGACTTCCCTAACAGAACGAAGACCTTAGCAAGGCCTAGTAGGCAATGCCTCTTACGACGACTACCACTGCAAAGTGAGCAGTTGTGCTCTTTGCTCAGTTTGGACCTCACCTCGACATCCTGCTTAACCTAG
Organism: Globicephala melas; assembly: GCF_963455315.2. Lineage (NCBI taxonomy): Eukaryota > Metazoa > Chordata > Mammalia > Artiodactyla > Delphinidae > Globicephala > Globicephala melas. Next base: position 113,499,017 of record NC_083320.1, read on the forward strand.
AGAGGGGGCAATTGTGAGCTCCCGGAAAGAACGCTGAGCAGAGTGTTCACCTCAATGCAGGTGGCTTTTCGTAACCGAATCAAAGTTGCGCAGCACACGAGACTGGTTAGGACTGCCTTCGGTAGCGTTTGGCAAGCTGTGGCAACGTAGGTTTCCAAGGCAGAGGACAGTGTGTCGCCTTGGACTCTGCACGCCAGGAAATGTTAACAAGGGCCTACACGGATGCCTGTTTCTCAGCAGGTCGGGAGGAGACGTGTGGTCTTGCGTGCAGTTGCATGGCAAACAGTGCGGAGGCCAGAGTTCTGTGAGAGCCGACAGCTCTCCTCGCTCTCCATTTAAGCCCGAAGACGGTGGAGAACTCACGGAAACCGCGGCAGGCAAGACCTGTCCGGCGGCCATTTCGCCACTACACTGAGGCCAAGGGTCGCCTTGCGGTTTCCCAGGACGAACGTGGGCTGCAGGATTAGCTCTCCTCCAGAGTTGCAAGAGCCCTGCTTCTCAGGCTAAAATACTCGCTTCCTACCCGGGCGTAGGGGCAGAGGACAGATGCTGGGCAATAGCAGGGTCTTGCAAGCAGCCCCTGAGAAACCGGGATCCAAGCTTCCAAAGGGAAACGCCTGCTTCTGTATGCAGAGTCACCTAGCCCTGTTAGCAGCAAACCTAAGTCCCTGCAGTACTGGCGCTGCAAAGGTTGACCATCGCCAAACAATGGGAACTTCGCTGAATAAATTGTTCTTTCAAGGCCTCTAAGTGTGGCTGGTTCCTTAACACAGGGAAGGCCTCAGCCAGGCGTAGTTGGCAATTCCTCTTACGACGACTACCAGTGTAACGTGAGGAATTGTGCTCTTTGCTCAGGTTGGTCCTCACTACGACTTCCTGCTTAACCTACAGAGGCGGCAAGTGTGAGCTCCCGGAAAGAACGCTGAGCAGAGTGTTCACCTCAATGCAGGTGGCTTTTCCTCACTGAATGCAAGTGGCCCAGCACATGAGACGGGCTCGGACTGCCTTCGTGAGCGTTGGCATGCTGGGGCAACGTAGGTTTCCAAGGAAGAGGACAGCGTGTCGCCTTGGAGTCTACATGCCAAGAAGTGTTACGAAGGGCCTGCACGGCGGCCTGTTTCTCAGCAGGCCGGGAGGAGACGTGTGGTCTTGCGTTCAGCTGCATGGCAAACAGTGCGGAGGCCAGAGTTCTGTGAGAGCCGACAGCTCTCCTCGCTCTCCATTTAAGCCCGAAGACGGTGGAGAACTCACGGAAACCGCGGCAGGCAAGACCTGTCCGGCGGCCATTTCGCCACTACACTGAGGCCAAGGGTCGCCTTGCGGTTTCCCAGGACGAACGTGGGCTGCAGGATTAGCTCTCCGCCAGAGTTGCAAGAGCCCTGCTTCTCAGGCTAAAATACTCGCTTCCTACCCAGGCGTAATGACAGAGTATAGATGCTGGGCAATAGCAGGATCTTGCAAGCAGCCTCTGAGAAACCGGGATCCAAGCTTCCAAAGGGAAAAGCCTGCTTCTGTATGCAGGGTCACCTAGCCTAGTTAGCAGCAAACCTAAGTCCCTGCTGTATTGGCCCTGCGAAGGGAGACCGTCGCAAGACACTGGGAACTTCGCTGAATAAAGTTTCCTTTCCAGGCGTCTAAGTGTGGCGACTTCCCTAACAGAACGAAGACCTTAGCAAGGCCTAGTAGGCAATGCCTCTTACGACGACTACCACTGCAAAGTGAGCAGTTGTGCTCTTTGCTCAGTTTGGACCTCACCTCGACATCCTGCTTAACCTAGAGAGGGGGCAATTGTGAGCTCCCGGAAAGAACGCTGAGCAGAGTGTTCACCTCAATGCAGGTGGCTTTTCGTAACCGAATCAAAGTTGCGCAGCACACGAGACTGGTTAGGACTGCCTTCGGTAGCGTTTGGCAAGCTGTGGCAACGTAGGTTTCCAAGGCAGAGGACAGTGTGTCGCCTTGGACTCTGCACGCCAGGAAATGTTAACAAGGGCCTACACGGATGCCTGTTTCTCAGCAGGTCGGGAGGAGACGTGTGGTCTTGCGTGCAGTTGCATGGCAAACAGTGCGGAGGCCAGAGTTCTGTGAGAGCCGACAGCTCTCCTCGCTCTCCATTTAAGCCCGAAGACGGTGGAGAACTCACGGAAACCGTGGCAGGCAAGACCTGTCCGGCGGCCATTTCGCCACTACACTGAGGCCAAGGGTCGCCTTGCGGTTTCCCAGGACGAACGTGGGCTGCAGGATTAGCTCTCCGCCAGAGTTGCAAGAGCCCTGCTTCTCAGGCTCAAATACTCGCTTCCTACCCTGGCGTAGGGGCAGAGGATAGATGCTGGGCAATAGCAGGGTCTTGCAAGCAGCCCCTGAGAAACCGGGATCCAAGCTTCCAAAGGGAAAAGCCTGCTTCTGTATGCAGGGTCACCTAGCCTAGTTAGCAGCAAACCTAAGTCCCTGTTGTATTGGCCCTGTGAAGGGAGACCGACGCAAGACACTGGGAACTTCGCTGAATAAAGTTTCCTTTCCAGGCGTCTAAGTGTGGCGACTTCCCTAACAGAACGAAGACCTTAGCAAGGCCTAGTAGGCAATGCCTCTTACGACGACTACCACTGCAAAGTGAGCAGTTGTGCTCTTTGCTCAGTTTGGACCTCACCTCGACATCCTGCTTAACCTAGAGAGGGGGCAATTGTGAGCTCCCGGAAAGAACGCTGAGCAGAGTGTTCACCTCAATGCAGGTGGCTTTTCGTAACCGAATCAAAGTTGCGCAGCACACGAGACTGGTTAGGACTGCCTTCGGTAGCGTTTGGCAAGCTGTGGCAACGTAGGTTTCCAAGGCAGAGGACAGTGTGTCGCCTTGGACTCTGCACGCCAGGAAATGTTAACAAGGGCCTACACGGATGCCTGTTTCTCAGCAGGTCGGGAGGAGACGTGTGGTCTTGCGTGCAGTTGCATGGCAAACAGTGCGGAGGCCAGAGTTCTGTGAGAGCCGACAGCTCTCCTCGCTCTCCATTTAAGCCCGAAGACGGTGGAGAACTCACGGAAACCGCGGCAGGCAAGACCTGTCCGGCGGCCATTTCGCCACTACACTGAGGCCAAGGGTCGCCTTGCGGTTTCCCAGGACGAACGTGGGCTGCAGGATTAGCTCTCCTCCAGAGTTGCAAGAGCCCTGCTTCTCAGGCTAAAATACTCGCTTCCTACCCGGGCGTAGGGGCAGAGGACAGATGCTGGGCAATAGCAGGGTCTTGCAAGCAGCCCCTGAGAAACCGGGATCCAAGCTTCCAAAGGGAAACGCCTGCTTCTGTATGCAGAGTCACCTAGCCCTGTTAGCAGCAAACCTAAGTCCCTGCAGTACTGGCGCTGCAAAGGTTGACCATCGCCAAACAATGGGAACTTCGCTGAATAAATTGTTCTTTCAAGGCCTCTAAGTGTGGCTGGTTCCTTAACACAGGGAAGGCCTCAGCCAGGCGTAGTTGGCAATTCCTCTTACGACGACTACCAGTGTAACGTGAGGAATTGTGCTCTTTGCTCAGGTTGGTCCTCACTACGACTTCCTGCTTAACCTACAGAGGCGGCAAGTGTGAGCTCCCGGAAAGAACGCTGAGCAGAGTGTTCACCTCAATGCAGGTGGCTTTTCCTCACTGAATGCAAGTGGCCCAGCACATGAGACGGGCTCGGACTGCCTTCGTGAGCGTTGGCATGCTGGGGCAACGTAGGTTTCCAAGGAAGAGGACAGCGTGTCGCCTTGGAGTCTACATGCCAAGAAGTGTTACGAAGGGCCTGCACGGCGGCCTGTTTCTCAGCAGGCCGGGAGGAGACGTGTGGTCTTGCGTTCAGCTGCATGGCAAACAGTGCGGAGGCCAGAGTTCTGTGAGAGCCGACAGCTCTCCTCGCTCTCCATTTAAGCCCGAAGACGGTGGAGAACTCACGGAAACCGCGGCAGGCAAGACCTGTCCGGCGGCCATTTCGCCACTACACTGAGGCCAAGGGTCGCCTTGCGGTTTCCCAGGACGAACGTGGGCTGCAGGATTAGCTCTCCGCCAGAGTTGCAAGAGCCCTGCTTCTCAGGCTAAAATACTCGCTTCCTACCCAGGCGTAATGACAGAGTATAGATGCTGGGCAATAGCAGGATCTTGCAAGCAGCCTCTGAGAAACCGGGATCCAAGCTTCCAAAGGGAAAAGCCTGCTTCTGTATGCAGGGTCACCTAGCCTAGTTAGCAGCAAACCTAAGTCCCTGCTGTATTGGCCCTGCGAAGGGAGACCGTCGCAAGACACTGGGAACTTCGCTGAATAAAGTTTCCTTTCCAGGCGTCTAAGTGTGGCGACTTCCCTAACAGAACGAAGACCTTAGCAAGGCCTAGTAGGCAATGCCTCTTACGACGACTACCACTGCAAAGTGAGCAGTTGTGCTCTTTGCTCAGTTTGGACCTCACCTCGACATCCTGCTTAACCTAGAGAGGGGGCAATTGTGAGCTCCCGGAAAGAACGCTGAGCAGAGTGTTCACCTCAATGCAGGTGGCTTTTCGTAACCGAATCAAAGTTGCGCAGCACACGAGACTGGTTAGGACTGCCTTCGGTAGCGTTTGGCAAGCTGTGGCAACGTAGGTTTCCAAGGCAGAGGACAGTGTGTCGCCTTGGACTCTGCACGCCAGGAAATGTTAACAAGGGCCTACACGGATGCCTGTTTCTCAGCAGGTCGGGAGGAGACGTGTGGTCTTGCGTGCAGTTGCATGGCAAACAGTGCGGAGGCCAGAGTTCTGTGAGAGCCGACAGCTCTCCTCGCTCTCCATTTAAGCCCGAAGACGGTGGAGAACTCACGGAAACCGTGGCAGGCAAGACCTGTCCGGCGGCCATTTCGCCACTACACTGAGGCCAAGGGTCGCCTTGCGGTTTCCCAGGACGAACGTGGGCTGCAGGATTAGCTCTCCGCCAGAGTTGCAAGAGCCCTGCTTCTCAGGCTAAAATACTCGCTTCCTACCCTGGCGTAGGGGCAGAGGATAGATGCTGGGCAATAGCAGGGTCTTGCAAGCAGCCCCTGAGAAACCGGGATCCAAGCTTCCAAAGGGAAAAGCCTGCTTCTGTATGCAGGGTCACCTAGCCTAGTTAGCAGCAAACCTAAGTCCCTGTTGTATTGGCCCTGTGAAGGGAGACCGACGCAAGACACTGGGAACTTCGCTGAATAAAGTTTCCTTTACAGGAGTCTAAGTGTGGCGACTTCCCTAACAGAACGAAGACCTTAGCAAGGCCTAGTAGGCAATGCCTCTTACGACGACTACCACTGCAAAGTGAGCAGTTGTGCTCTTTGCTCAGTTTGGACCTCACCTCGACATCCTGCTTAACCTAGAGAGGGGGCAATTGTGAGCTCCCGGAAAGAACGCTGAGCAGAGTGTTCACCTCAATGCAGGTGGCTTTTCGTAACCGAATCAAAGTTGCGCAGCACACGAGACGGGTTGGGACTGCCTTCGGTAGCGTTTGGCAAGCTGTGGCAACGTAGCTTTCCAAGGCAGAGGACAGTGTGTCGCCTTGGACTCTGCACGCCAGGAAATGTTAACAAGGGCCTACACGGATGCCTGTTTCTCAGCAGGTCGGGAGGAGACGTGTGGTCTTGCGTGCAGTTGCATGGCAAACAGTGCGGAGGCCAGAGTTCTGTGAGAGCCGACAGCTCTCCTCGCTCTCCATTTAAGCCCGAAGACGGTGGAGAACTCACGGAAACCGTGGCAGGCAAGACCTGTCCGGCGGCCATTTCGCCACTACACTGAGGCCAAGGGTCGCCTTGCGGTTTCCCAGGACGAACGTGGGCTGCAGGATTAGCTCTCCTCCAGAGTTGCAAGAGCCCTGCTTCTCAGGCTAAAATACTCACTTCCTACCCGGGCGTAGGGGCAGAGGACAGATGCTGGGCAATAGCAGGGTCTTGCAAGCAGCCCCTGAGAAACCGGGATCCAAGCTTCCAAAGGGAAACGCCTGCTTCTGTATGCAGGGTCACCTAGCCCTGTTAGCAGCAAACCTAAGTCCCTGCAGTACTGGCGCTGCAAAGGTTGACCATCGCCAAACAATGGGAACTTCGCTGAATAAATTGTTCTTTCAAGGCCTCTAAGTGTGGCTGGTTCCTTAACACAGGGAAGGCCTCAGCCAGGCGTAGTTGGCAATTCCTCTTACGACGACTACCAGTGTAACGTGAGGAATTGTGCTCTTTGCTCAGGTTGGTCCTCACTACGACTTCCTGCTTAACCTAGAGAGGCGGCAAGTGTGAGCTCCCGGAAAGAACGCTGAGCAGAGTGTTCACCTCAATGCAGGTGGCTTTTCCTCACTGAATGCAAGTGGCCCAGCACATGAGACGGGCTCGGACTGCCTTCGTGAGCGTTGGCATGCTGGGGCAACGTAGGTTTCCAAGGAAGAGGACAGCGTGTCGCCTTGGAGTCTACATGCCAAGAAGTGTTACGAAGGGCCTGCACGGCGGCCTGTTTCTCAGCAGGCCGGGAGGAGACGTGTGGTCTTGCGTTCAGCTGCATGGCAAACAGTGCGGAGGCCAGAGTTCTGTGAGAGCCGACAGCTCTCCTCGCTCTCCATTTAAGCCCGAAGACGGTGGAGAACTCACGGAAACCGCGGCAGGCAAGACCTGTCCGGCGGCCATTTCGCCACTACACTGAGGCCAAGGGTCGCCTTGCGGTTTCCCAGGACGAACGTGGGCTGCAGGATTAGCTCTCCGCCAGAGTTGCAAGAGCCCTGCTTCTCAGGCTAAAATACTCGCTTCCTACCCAGGCGTAATGACAGAGTATAGATGCTGGGCAATAGCAGGATCTTGCAAGCAGCCTCTGAGAAACCGGGATCCAAGCTTCCAAAGGGAAAAGCCTGCTTCTGTATGCAGGGTCACCTAGCCTAGTTAGCAGCAAACCTAAGTCCCTGCTGTATTGGCCCTGCGAAGGGAGACCGTCGCAAGACACTGGGAACTTCGCTGAATAAAGTTTCCTTTCCAGGCGTCTAAGTGTGGCGACTTCCCTAACAGAACGAAGACCTTAGCAAGGCCTAGTAGGCAATGCCTCTTACGACGACTACCACTGCAAAGTGAGCAGTTGTGCTCTTTGCTCAGTTTGGACCTCACCTCGACATCCTGCTTAACCTAGAGAGGGGGCAATTGTGAGCTCCCGGAAAGAACGCTGAGCAGAGTGTTCACCTCAATGCAGGTGGCTTTTCGTAACCGAATCAAAGTTGCGCAGCACACGAGACTGGTTAGGACTGCCTTCGGTAGCGTTTGGCAAGCTGTGGCAACGTAGGTTTCCAAGGCAGAGGACAGTGTGTCGCCTTGGACTCTGCACGCCAGGAAATGTTAACAAGGGCCTACACGGATGCCTGTTTCTCAGCAGGTCGGGAGGAGACGTGTGGTCTTGCGTGCAGTTGCATGGCAAACAGTGCGGAGGCCAGAGTTCTGTGAGAGCCGACAGCTCTCCTCGCTCTCCATTTAAGCCCGAAGACGGTGGAGAACTCACGGAAACCGTGGCAGGCAAGACCTGTCCGGCGGCCATTTCGCCACTACACTGAGGCCAAGGGTCGCCTTGCGGTTTCCCAGGACGAACGTGGGCTGCAGGATTAGCTCTCCGCCAGAGTTGCAAGAGCCCTGCTTCTCAGGCTAAAATACTCGCTTCCTACCCGGGCGTAGGGGCAGAGGATAGATGCTGGGCAATAGCAGGGTCTTGCAAGCAGCCCCTGAGAAACCGGGATCCAAGCTTCCAAAGGGAAAAGCCTGCTTCTGTATGCAGGGTCACCTAGCCTAGTTAGCAGCAAACCTAAGTCCCTGTTGTATTGGCCCTGTGAAGGGAGACCGACGCAAGACACTGGGAACTTCGCTGAATAAAGTTTCCTTTACAGGAGTCTAAGTGTGGCGACTTCCCTAACAGAACGAAGACCTTAGCAAGGCCTAGTAGGCAATGCCTCTTACGACGACTACCACTGCAAAGTGAGCAGTTGTGCTCTTTGCTCAGTTTGGACCTCACCTCGACATCCTGCTTAACCTAGAGAGGGGGCAATTGTGAGCTCCCGGAAAGAACGCTGAGCAGAGTGTTCACCTCAATGCAGGTGGCTTTTCGTAACCGAATCAAAGTTGCGCAGCACACGAGACGGGTTGGGACTGCCTTCGGTAGCGTTTGGCAAGCTGTGGCAACGTAGCTTTCCAAGGCAGAGGACAGTGTGTCGCCTTGGACTCTGCACGCCAGGAAATGTTAACAAGGGCCTACACGGATGCCTGTTTCTCAGCAGGTCGGGAGGAGACGTGTGGTCTTGCGTGCCGTTGCATGGCAAACAGTGCGGAGGCCAGAGTTCTGTGAGAGCCGACAGCTCTCCTCGCTCTCCATTTAAGCCCGAAGACGGTGGAGAACTCACGGAAACCGTGGCAGGCAAGACCTGTCCGGCGGCCATTTCGCCACTACACTGAGGCCAAGGGTCGCCTTGCGGTTTCCCAGGACGAACGTGGGCTGCAGGATTAGCTCTCCTCCAGAGTTGCAAGAGCCCTGCTTCTCAGGCTAAAATACTCACTTCCTACCCGGGCGTAGGGGCAGAGGACAGATGCTGGGCAATAGCAGGGTCTTGCAAGCAGCCCCTGAGAAACCGGGATCCAAGCTTCCAAAGGGAAACGCCTGCTTCTGTATGCAGGGTCACCTAGCCCTGTTAGCAGCAAACCTAAGTCCCTGCAGTACTGGCGCTGCAAAGGTTGACCATCGCCAAACAATGGGAACTTCGCTGAATAAATTGTTCTTTCAAGGCCTCTAAGTGTGGCTGGTTCCTTAACACAGGGAAGGCCTCAGCCAGGCGTAGTTGGCAATTCCTCTTACGACGACTACCAGTGTAACGTGAGGAATTGTGCTCTTTGCTCAGGTTGGTCCTCACTACGACTTCCTGCTTAACCTAGAGAGGCGGCAAGTGTGAGCTCCCGGAAAGAACGCTGAGCAGAGTGTTCACCTCAATGCAGGTGGCTTTTCCTCACTGAATGCAAGTGGCCCAGCACATGAGACGGGCTCGGACTGCCTTCGTGAGCGTTGGCATGCTGGGGCAACGTAGGTTTCCAAGGAAGAGGACAGCGTGTCGCCTTGGAGTCTACATGCCAAGAAGTGTTACGAAGGGTCTGCACGGCGGCCTGTTTCTCAGCAGGCCGGGAGGAGACGTGTGGTCTTGCGTTCAGCTGCATGGCAAACAGTGCGGAGGCCAGAGTTCTGTGAGAGCCGACAGCTCTCCTCGCTCTCCATTTAAGCCCGAAGACGGTGGAGAACTCACGGAAACCGCGGCAGGCAAGACCTGTCCGGCGGCCATTTCGCCAGTACACTGAGGCCAAGGGTCGCCTTGCGGTTTCCCAGGACGAACGTGGGCTGCAGGATTAGCTCTCCGCCAGAGTTGCAAGAGCCCTGCTTCTCAGGCTAAAATACTCGCTTCCTACCCGGGCGTAGGGGCAGAGGATAGATGCTGGGCAATAGCAGGGTCTTGCAAGCAGCCTCTGAGAAACCGGGATCCAAGCTTCCAAAGGGAAAAGCCTGCTTCTGTATGCAGGGTCACCTAGTCTAGTTAGCAGCAAACCTAAGTCCCTGCTGTATTGGCCCTGCGAAGGGAGACCGTCGCAAGACACTGGGAACTTCGCTGAATAAAGTTTCCTTTCCAGGCGTCTAAGTGTGGCGACTTCCCTAACAGAACGAAGACCTTAGCAAGGCCTAGTAGGCAATGCCTCTTACGACGACTACCACTGCAAAGTGAGCAGTTGTGCTCTTTGCTCAGTTTGGACCTCACCTCGACATCCTGCTTAACCTAGAGAGGGGGCAATTGTGAGCTCCCGGAAAGAACGCTGAGCAGAGTGTTCACCTCAATGCAGGTGGCTTTTCGTAACCGAATCAAAGTTGCGCAGCACACGAGACTGGTTAGGACTGCCTTCGGTAGCGTTTGGCAAGCTGTGGCAACGTAGGTTTCCAAGGCAGAGGACAGTGAGTCGCCTTGGACTCTGCACGCCAGGAAATGTTAACAAGGGCCTACACGGATGCCTGTTTCTCAGCAGGTCGGGAGGAGACGTGTGGTCTTGCGTGCAGTTGCATGGCAAACAGTGCGGAGGCCAGAGTTCTGTGAGAGCCGACAGCTCTCCTCGCTCTCCATTTAAGCCCGAAGACGGTGGAGAACTCACGGAAACCGTGGCAGGCAAGACCTGTCCGGCGGCCATTTCGCCACTACACTGAGGCCAAGGGTCGCCTTGCGGTTTCCCAGGACGAACGTGGGCTGCAGGATTAGCTCTCCGCCAGAGTTGCAAGAGCCCTGCTTCTCAGGCTCAAATACTCGCTTCCTACCCTGGCGTAGGGGCAGAGGATAGATGCTGGGCAATAGCAGGGTCTTGCAAGCAGCCCCTGAGAAACCGGGATCCAAGCTTCCAAAGGGAAACGCCTGCTTCTGTATGCAGGGTCACCTAGCCCTGTTAGCAGCAAACCTAAGTCCCTGCAGTACTGGCGCTGCGAAGGTTGACCATCGCCAAACAATGGGAACTTCGCTGAATAAATTGTTCTTTCAAGGCCTCTAAGTGTGGCTGGTTCCTTAACACAGGGAAGGCCTCAGCCAGGCGTAGTTGGCAATTCCTCTTACGACGACTACCAGTGTAACGTGAGGAATTGTGCTCTTTGCTCAGGTTGGTCCTCACTACGGCTTCCTGCTTAACCTAGAGAGGCGGCAAGTGTGAGCTCCCGGAAAGAACGCTGAGCAGAGTGTTCACCTCAATGCAGGTGGCTTTTCCTCACTGAATGCAAGTGGCCCAGCACATGAGACGGGCTCGGACTGCCTTCGTGAGCGCTGCCATGCTGGGGCAACGTAGGTTTCCAAGGAAGAGGACAGCGTGTCGCCTTGGAGTCTACATGCCAAGAAGTGTTACGAAGGGCCTGCACGGCGGCCTGTTTCTCAGCAGGCCGGGAGGAGACGTGTGGTCTTGCGTTCAGCTGCATGGCAAACAGTGCGGAGGCCAGAGTTCTGTGAGAGCCGACAGCTCTCCTCGCTCTCCATTTAAGCCCGAAGACGGTGGAGAACTCACGGAAACCGCGGCAGGCAAGACCTGTCCGGCGGCCATTTCGCCACTACACTGAGGCCAAGGGTCGCCTTGCGGTTTCCCAGGACGAACGTGGGCTGCAGGATTAGCTCTCCGCCAGAGTTGCAAGAGCCCTGCTTCTCAGGCTAAAATACTCGCTTCCTACCCGGGCGTAGGGGCAGAGGATAGATGCTGGGCAATAGCAGGGTCTTGCAAGCAGCCCCTGAGAAACCGGGATCCAAGCTTCCAAAGGGAAAAGCCTGCTTCTGTATGCAGGGTCACCTAGCCTAGTTAGCAGCAAACCTAAGTCCCTGCTGTATTGGCCCTGCGAAGGGAGACCGTCGCAAGACACTGGGAACTTCGCTGAATAAAGTTTCCTTTACAGGCGTCTAAGTGTGGCGACTTCCCTAACAGAACGAAGACCTTAGCAAGGCCTAGTAGGCAATGCCTCTTACGACGACTACCACTGCAAAGTGAGCAGTTGTGCTCTTTGCTCAGTTTGGACCTCACCTCGACATCCTGCTTAACCTAGAGAGGGGGCAATTGTGAGCTCCCGGAAAGAACGCTGAGCAGAGTGTTCACCTCAATGCAGGTGGCTTTTCGTAACCGAATCAAAGTTGCGCAGCACACGAGACTGGTTAGGACTGCCTTCGGTAGCGTTTGGCAAGCTGTGGCAACGTAGGTTTCCAAGGCAGAGGACAGTGTGTCGCCTTGGACTCTGCACGCCAGGAAATGTTAACAAGGGCCTACACGGATGCCTGTTTCTCAGCAGGTCGGGAGGAGACGTGTGGTCTTGCGTGCAGTTGCATGGCAAACAGTGCGGAGGCCAGAGTTCTGTGAGAGCCGACAGCTCTCCTCGCTCTCCATTTAAGCCCGAAGACGGTGGAGAACTCACGGAAACCGCGGCAGGCAAGACCTGTCCGGCGGCCATTTCACCACTACACTGAGGCCAAGGGTCGCCTTGCGGTTTCCCAGGACGAACGTGGGCTGCAGGATTAGCTCTCCTCCAGAGTTGCAAGAGCCCTGCTTCTCAGGCTAAAATACTCACTTCCTACCCGGGCGTAGGGGCAGAGGACAGATGCTGGGCAATAGCAGGGTCTTGCAAGCAGCCCCTGAGAAACCGGGATCCAAGCTTCCAAAGGGAAACGCCTGCTTCTGTATGCAGGGTCACCTAGCCCTGTTAGCAGCAAACCTAAGTCCCTGCAGTACTGGCGCTGCAAAGGTTGACCATCGCCAAACAATGGGAACTTCGCTGAATAAATTGTTCTTTCAAGGCCTCTAAGTGTGGCTGGTTCCTTAACACAGGGAAGGCCTCAGCCAGGCGTAGTTGGCAATTCCTCTTACGACGACTACCAGTGTAACGTGAGGAATTGTGCTCTTTGCTCAGGTTGGTCCTCACTACGGCTTCCTGCTTAACCTAGAGAGGCGGCAAGTGTGAGCTCCCGGAAAGAACGCTGAGCAGAGTGTTCACCTCAATGCAGGTGGCTTTTCCTCACTGAATGCAAGTGGCCCAGCACATGAGACGGGCTCGGACTGCCTTCGTGAGCGTTGGCATGCTGGGGCAACGTAGGTTTCCAAGGAAGAGGACAGCGTGTCGCCTTGGAGTCTACATGCCAAGAAGTGTTACGAAGGGTCTGCACGGCGGCCTGTTTCTCAGCAGGCCGGGAGGAGACGTGTGGTCTTGCGTTCAGCTGCATGGCAAACAGTGCGGAGGCCAGAGTTCTGTGAGAGCCGACAGCTCTCCTCGCTCTCCATTTAAGCCCGAAGACGGTGGAGAACTCACGGAAACCGCGGCAGGCAAGACCTGTCCGGCGGCCATTTCGCCAGTACACTGAGGCCAAGGGTCGCCTTGCGGTTTCCCAGGACGAACGTGGGCTGCAGGATTAGCTCTCCGCCAGAGTTGCAAGAGCCCTGCTTCTCAGGCTAAAATACTCGCTTCCTACCCGGGCGTAGGGGCAGAGGATAGATGCTGGGCAATAGCAGGATCTTGCAAGCAGCCTCTGAGAAACCGGGATCCAAGCTTCCAAAGGGAAAAGCCTGCTTCTGTATGCAGGGTCACCTAGTCTAGTTAGCAGCAAACCTAAGTCCCTGCTGTATTGGCCCTGCGAAGGGAGACCGTCGCAAGACACTGGGAACTTCGCTGAATAAAGTTTCCTTTCCAGGCGTCTAAGTGTGGCGACTTCCCTAACAGAACGAAGACCTTAGCAAGGCCTAGTAGGCAATGCCTCTTACGACGACTACCACTGCAAAGTGAGCAGTTGTGCTCTTTGCTCAGTTTGGACCTCACCTCGACATCCTGCTTAACCTAGAGAGGGGGCAATTGTGAGCTCCCGGAAAGAACGCTGAGCAGAGTGTTCACCTCAATGCAGGTGGCTTTTCGTAACCGAATCAAAGTTGCGCAGCACACGAGACTGGTTAGGACTGCCTTCGGTAGCGTTTGGCAAGCTGTGGCAACGTAGGTTTCCAAGGCAGAGGACAGTGTGTCGCCTTGGACTCTGCACGCCAGGAAATGTTAACAAGGGCCTACACGGATGCCTGTTTCTCAGCAGGTCGGGAGGAGACGTGTGGTCTTGCGTGCAGTTGCATGGCAAACAGTGCGGAGGCCAGAGTTCTGTGAGAGCCGACAGCTCTCCTCGCTCTCCATTTAAGCCCGAAGACGGTGGAGAACTCACGGAAACCGTGGCAGGCAAGACCTGTCCGGTGGCCATTTCGCCACTACACTGAGGCCAAGGGTCGCCTTGCGGTTTCCCAGGACGAACGTGGGCTGCAGGATTAGCTCTCCGCCAGAGTTGCAAGAGCCCTGCTTCTCATTCTCAAATACTCGCTTCCTACCCAGGCGTAGGGGCAGAGGATAGATGCTGGGCAATAGCAGGGTCTTGCAAGCAGCCCCTGAGAAACCGGGATCCAAGCTTCCAAAGGGAAAAGCCTGCTTCTGTATGCAGGGTCACCTAGCCTAGTTAGCAGCAAACCTAAGTCCCTGCTGTATTGGCCCTGTGAAGGGAGACCGACGCAAGACACTGGGAACTTCGCTGAATAAAGTTTCCTTTACAGGCGTCTAAGTGTGGCGACTTCCCTAACAGAACGAAGACCTTAGCAAGGCCTAGTAGGCAATGCCTCTTACGACGACTACCACTGCAAAGTGAGCAGTTGTGCTCTTTGCTCAGTTTGGACCTCACCTCGACATCCTGCTTAACCTAGAGAGGGGGCAATTGTGAGCTCCCGGAAAGAACGCTGAGCAGAGTGTTCACCTCAATGCAGGTGGCTTTTCGTAACCGAATCAAAGTTGCGCAGCACACGAGACTGGTTAGGACTGCCTTCGGTAGCGTTTGGCAAGCTGTGGCAACGTAGGTTTCCAAGGCAGAGGACAGTGTGTCGCCTTGGACTCTGCACGCCAGGAAATGTTAACAAGGGCCTACACGGATGCCTGTTTCTCAGCAGGTCGGGAGGAGACGTGTGGTCTTGCGTGCAGTTGCATGGCAAACAGTGCGGAGGCCAGAGTTCTGTGAGAGCCGACAGCTCTCCTCGCTCTCCATTTAAGCCCGAAGACGGTGGAGAACTCACGGAAACCGCGGCAGGCAAGACCTGTCCGGCGGCCATTTCGCCACTACACTGAGGCCAAGGGTCGCCTTGCGGTTTCCCAGGACGAACGTGGGCTGCAGGATTAGCTCTCCTCCAGAGTTGCAAGAGCCCTGCTTCTCAGGCTAAAATACTCGCTTCCTACCCGGGCGTAGGGGCAGAGGACAGATGCTGGGCAATAGCAGAGTCTTGCAAGCAGCCCCTGAGAAACCGGGATCCAAGCTTCCAAAGGGAAACGCCTGCTTCTGTATGCAGAGTCACCTAGCCCTGTTAGCAGCAAACCTAAGTCCCTGCAGTACTGGCGCTGCAAAGGTTGACCATCGCCAAACAATGGGAACTTCGCTGAATAAATTGTTCTTTCAAGGCCTCTAAGTGTGGCTGGTTCCTTAACACAGGGAAGGCCTCAGCCAGGCGTAGTTGGCAATTCCTCTTACGACGACTACCAGTGTAACGTGAGGAATTGTGCTCTTTGCTCAGGTTGGTCCTCACTACGACTTCCTGCTTAACCTAGAGAGGCGGCAAGTGTGAGCTCCCGGAAAGAACGCTGAGCAGAGTGTTCACCTCAATGCAGGTGGCTTTTCCTCACTGAATGCAAGTGGCCCAGCACATGAGACGGGCTCGGACTGCCTTCGTGAGCGTTGGCATGCTGGGGCAACGTAGGTTTCCAAGGAAGAGGACAGCGTGTCGCCTTGGAGTCTACATGCCAAGAAGTGTTACGAAGGGTCTGCACGGCGGCCTGTTTCTCAGCAGGCCGGGAGGAGACGTGTGGTCTTGCGTTCAGCTGCATGGCAAACAGTGCGGAGGCCAGAGTTCTGTGAGAGCCGACAGCTCTCCTCGCTCTCCATTTAAGCCCGAAGACGGTGGAGAACTCACGGAAACCGCGGCAGGCAAGACCTGTCCGGCGGCCATTTCGCCACTACACTGAGGCCAAGGGTCGCCTTGCGGTTTCCCAGGACGAACGTGGGCTGCAGGATTAGCTCTCCGCCAGAGTTGCAAGAGCCCTGCTTCTCAGGCTAAAATACTCGCTTCCTACCCGGGCGTAGGGGCAGAGGATAGATGCTGGGCAATAGCAGGGTCTTGCAAGCAGCCCCTGAGAAACCGGGATCCAAGCTTCCAAAGGGAAAAGCCTGCTTCTGTGTGCAGGGTCACCTAGCCTAGTTAGCAGCAAACCTAAGTCCCTGCTGTATTGGCCCTGCGAAGGGAGACCGTCGCAAGACACTGGGAACTTCGCTGAATAAAGTTTCCTTTACAGGCGTCTAAGTGTGGCGACTTCCCTAACAGAACGAAGACCTTAGCAAGGCCTAGTAGGCAATGCCTCTTACGACGACTACCACTGCAAAGTGAGCAGTTGTGCTCTTTGCTCAGTTTGGACCTCACCTCGACATCCTGCTTAACCTAGAGAGGGGGCAATTGTGAGCTCCCGGAAAGAACGCTGAGCAGAGTGTTCACCTCAATGCAGGTGGCTTTTCGTAACCGAATCAAAGTTGCGCAGCACACGAGACTGGTTAGGACTGCCTTCGGTAGCGTTTGGCAAGCTGTGGCAACGTAGGTTTCCAAGGCAGAGGACAGTGAGTCGCCTTGGACTCTGCACGCCAGGAAATGTTAACAAGGGCCTACACGGATGCCTGTTTCTCAGCAGGTCGGGAGGAGACGTGTGGTCTTGCGTGCAGTTGCATGGCAAACAGTGCGGAGGCCAGAGTTCTGTGAGAGCCGACAGCTCTCCTCGCTCTCCATTTAAGCCCGAAGACGGTGGAGAACTCACGGAAACCGTGGCAGGCAAGACCTGTCCGGCGGCCATTTCGCCACTACACTGAGGCCAAGGGTCGCCTTGCGGTTTCCCAGGACGAACGTGGGCTGCAGGATTAGCTCTCCGCCAGAGTTGCAAGAGCCCTGCTTCTCAGGCTCAAATACTCGCTTCCTACCCTGGCGTAGGGGCAGAGGATAGATGCTGGGCAATAGCAGGGTCTTGCAAGCAGCCCCTGAGAAACCGGGATCCAAGCTTCCAAAGGGAAACGCCTGCTTCTGTATGCAGGGTCACCTAGCCCTGTTAGCAGCAAACCTAAGTCCCTGCAGTACTGGCGCTGCGAAGGTTGACCATCGCCAAACAATGGGAACTTCGCTGAATAAATTGTTCTTTCAAGGCCTCTAAGTGTGGCTGGTTCCTTAACACAGGGAAGGCCTCAGCCAGGCGTAGTTGGCAATTCCTCTTACGACGACTACCAGTGTAACGTGAGGAATTGTGCTCTTTGCTCAGGTTGGTCCTCACTACGGCTTCCTGCTTAACCTAGAGAGGCGGCAAGTGTGAGCTCCCGGAAAGAACGCTGAGCAGAGTGTTCACCTCAATGCAGGTGGCTTTTCCTCACTGAATGCAAGTGGCCCAGCACATGAGACGGGCTCGGACTGCCTTCGTGAGCGCTGCCATGCTGGGGCAACGTAGGTTTCCAAGGAAGAGGACAGCGTGTCGCCTTGGAGTCTACATGCCAAGAAGTGTTACGAAGGGCCTGCACGGCGGCCTGTTTCTCAGCAGGCCGGGAGGAGACGTGTGGTCTTGCGTTCAGCTGCATGGCAAACAGTGCGGAGGCCAGAGTTCTGTGAGAGCCGACAGCTCTCCTCGCTCTCCATTTAAGCCCGAAGACGGTGGAGAACTCACGGAAACCGCGGCAGGCAAGACCTGTCCGGCGGCCATTTCGCCACTACACTGAGGCCAAGGGTCGCTTTGCGGTTTCCCAGGACGAACGTGGGCTGCAGGATTAGCTCTCCGCCAGAGTTGCAAGAGCCCTGCTTCTCAGGCTAAAATACTCGCTTCCTACCCGGGCGTAGGGACAGAGGATAGATGCTGGGCAATAGCAGGGCCTTGCAAGCAGCCCCTGAGAAACCGGGATCCAAGCTTCCAAAGGGAAAAGCCTGCTTCTGTATGCAGGGTCACCTAGCCTAGTTAGCAGCAAACCTAAGTCCCTGCTGTATTGGCCCTGCGAAGGGAGACCGTCGCAAGACACTGGGAACTTCGCTGAATAAAGTTTCCTTTACAGGCGTCTAAGTGTGGCGACTTCCCTAACAGAACGAAGACCTTAGCAAGGCCTAGTAGGCAATGCCTCTTACGACGACTACCACTGCAAAGTGAGCAGTTGTGCTCTTTGCTCAGTTTGGACCTCACCTCGACATCCTGCTTAACCTAGAGAGGGGGCAATTGTGAGCTCCCGGAAAGAACGCTGAGCAGAGTGTTCACCTCAATGCAGGTGGCTTTTCGTAACCGAATCAAAGTTGCGCAGCACACGAGACTGGTTAGGACTGCCTTCGGTAGCGTTTGGCAAGCTGTGGCAACGTAGGTTTCCAAGGCAGAGGACAGTGTGTCGCCTTGGACTCTGCACGCCAGGAAATGTTAACAAGGGCCTACACGGATGCCTGTTTCTCAGCAGGTCGGGAGGAGACGTGTGGTCTTGCGTGCAGTTGCATGGCAAACAGTGCGGAGGCCAGAGTTCTGTGAGAGCCGACAGCTCTCCTCGCTCTCCACTTAAGCCCGAAGACGGTGGAGAACTCACGGAAACCGCGGCAGGCAAGACCTGTCCGGCGGCCATTTCGCCACGACACTGAGGCCAAGGGTCGCCTTGCGGTTTCCCAGGACGAACGTGGGCTGCAGGATTAGCTCTCCGCCAGAGTTGCAAGAGCCCTGCTTTTCAGGCTAAAATACTCGCTTCCTACCCGGGCGTAGGGGCAGAGGACAGATGCTGGGCAATAGCAGGGTCTTGCAAGCAGCCCCTGAGAGACCGGGATCCAAGCTTCCAAAGGGAAACGCCTGCTTCTGTATGCAGGGTCACCTAGCCCTGTTAGCAGCAAACCTAAGTCCCTGCAGTACTGGCGCTGCAAAGGTTGACCATCGCCAAACAATGGGAACTTCGCTGAATAAATTGTTCTTTCAAGGCCTCTAAGTGTGGCTGGTTCCTTAACACAGGGAAGGTCTCAGCCAGGCGTAGTTGGCAATTCCTCTTACGACGACTACCAGTATAACGTGAGGAATTGTGCTCTTTGCTCAGGTTGGTCCTCACTACGACTTCCTGCTTAACCTAGAGAGGCGGCAAGTGTGAGCTCCCGGAAAGAACGCTGAGCAGAGTGTTCACCTCAATGCAGGTGGCTTTTCCTCACTGAATGCAAGTGGCCCAGCACATGAGACGGGCTCGGACTGCCTTCGTGAGCGTTGGCATGCTGGGGCAACGTAGGTTTCCAAGGAAGAGGACAGCGTGTCGCCTTGGAGTCTACATGCCAAGAAGTGTTACGAAGGGCCTGCACGGCGGCCTGTTTCTCAGCAGGCCGGGAGGAGACGTGTGGTCTTGCGTTCAGCTGCATGGCAAACAGTGCGGAGGCCAGAGTTCTGTGAGAGCCGACAGCTCTCCTCGCTCTCCATTTAAGCCCGAAGACGGTGGAGAACTCACGGAAACCGCGGCAGGCAAGACCTGTCCGGCGGCCATTTCGCCACTACACTGAGGCCAAGGGTCGCCTTGCGGTTTCCCAGGACGAACGTGGGCTGCAGGATTAGCTCTCCGCCAGAGTTGCAAGAGCCCTGCTTCTCAGGCTAAAATACTCGCTTCCTACCCGGGCGTAGGGACAGAGGATAGATGCTGGGCAATAGCAGGGCCTTGCAAGCAGCCTCTGAGAAACCGGGATCCAAGCTTCCAAAGGGAAAAGCCTGCTTCTGTATGCAGGGTCACCTAGCCTAGTTAGCAGCAAACCTAAGTCCCTGCTGTATTGGCCCTGCGAAGGGAGACCGTCGCAAGACACTGGGAACTTCGCTGAATAAAGTTTCCTTTCCAGGCGTCTAAGTGTGGCGACTTCCCTAACAGAACGAAGACCTTAGCAAGGCCTAGTAGGCAATGCCTCTTACGACGACTACCACTGCAAAGTGAGCAGTTGTGCTCTTTGCTCAGTTTGGACCTCACCTCGACATCCTGCTTAACCTAGAGAGGGGGCAATTGTGAGCTCCCGGAAAGAACGCTGAGCAGAGTGTTCACCTCAATGCAGGTGGCTTTTCGTAACCGAATCAAAGTTGCGCAGCACACGAGACTGGTTAGGACTGCCTTCGGTAGCGTTTGGCAAGCTGTGGCAACGTAGCTTTCCAAGGCAGAGGACAGTGTGTCGCCTTGGACTCTGCACGCCAGGAAATGTTAACAAGGGCCTACACGGATGCCTGTTTCTCAGCAGGTCGGGAGGAGACGTGTGGTCTTGCGTGCAGTTGCATGGCAAACAGTGCGGAGGCCAGAGTTCTGTGAGAGCCGACAGCTCTCCTCGCTCTCCATTTAAGCCCGAAGACGGTGGAGAACTCACGGAAACCGCGGCAGGCAAGACCTGTCCGGCGGCCATTTCGCCACTACACTGAGGCCAAGGGTCGCCTTGCGGTTTCCCAGGACGAACGTGGGCTGCAGGATTAGCTCTCCTCCAGAGTTGCAAGAGCCCTGCTTCTCAGGCTAAAATACTCACTTCCTACCCGGGCGTAGGGGCAGAGGACAGATGCTGGGCAATAGCAGGGTCTTGCAAGCAGCCCCTGAGAAACCGGGATCCAAGCTTCCAAAGGGAAAGGCCTGCTTCTGTATGCAGGGTCACCTAGCCCTGTTAGCAGCAAACCTAAGTCCCTGCAGTACTGGCGCTGCAAAGGTTGACCATCGCCAAACAATGGGAACTTCGCTGAATAAATTGTTCTTTCAAGGCCTCTAAGTGTGGCTGGTTCCTTAACACAGGGAAGGCCTCAGCCAGGCGTAGTTGGCAATTCCTCTTACGACGACTACCAGTGTAACGTGAGGAATTGTGCTCTTTGCTCAGGTTGGTCCTCACTACGACTTCCTGCTTAACCTAGAGAGGCGGCAAGTGTGAGCTCCCGGAAAGAACGCTGAGCAGAGTGTTCACCTCAATGCAGGTGGCTTTTCCTCACTGAATGCAAGTGGCCCAGCACATGAGACGGGCTCGGACTGCCTTCGTGAGCGTTGGCATGCTGGGGCAACGTAGGTTTCCAAGGAAGAGGACAGCGTGTCGCCTTGGAGTCTACATGCCAAGAAGTGTTACGAAGGGCCTGCACGGCGGCCTGTTTCTCAGCAGGCCGGGAGGAGACGTGTGGTCTTGCGTTCAGCTGCATGGCAAACAGTGAGGAGGCCAGAGTTCTGTGAGAGCCGACAGCTCTCCTCGCTCTCCATTTAAGCCCGAAGACGGTGGAGAACTCACGGAAACCGCGGCAGGCAAGACCTGTCCGGCGGCCATTTCGCCACTACACTGAGGCCAAGGGTCGCCTTGCGGTTTCCCAGGACGAACGTGGGCTGCAGGATTAGCTCTCCGCCAGAGTTGCAAGAGCCCTGCTTCTCAGGCGAAAATACTCGCTTCCTACCCGGGCGTAGGGACAGAGGATAGATGCTGGGCAATAGCAGGGCCTTGCAAGCAGCCTCTGAGAAACCGGGATCCAAGCTTCCAAAGGGAAAAGCCTGCTTCTGTATGCAGGGTCACCTAGCTTAGTTAGCAGCAAACCTAAGTCCCTGCTGTATTGGCCCTGCGAAGGGAGACCGTCGCAAGACACTGGGAACTTCGCTGAATAAAGTTTCCTTTCCAGGCGTCTAAGTGTGGCGACTTCCCTAACAGAACGAAGACCTTAGCAAGGCCTAGTAGGCAATGCCTCTTACGACGACTACCACTGCAAAGTGAGCAGTTGTGCTCTTTGCTCAGTTTGGACCTCACCTCGACATCCTGCTTAACCTAGAGAGGGGGCAATTGTGAGCTCCCGGAAAGAACGCTGAGCAGAGTGTTCACCTCAATGCAGGTGGCTTTTCGTAACCGAATCAAAGTTGCGCAGCACACGAGACTGGTTAGGACTGCCTTCGGTAGCGTTTGGCAAGCTGTGGCAACGTAGCTTTCCAAGGCAGAGGACAGTGTGTCGCCTTGGACTCTGCACGCCAGGAAATGTTAACAAGGGCCTACACGGATGCCTGTTTCTCAGCAGGTCGGGAGGAGACGTGTGGTCTTGCGTGCAGTTGCATGGCAAACAGTGCGGAGGCCAGAGTTCTGTGAGAGCCGACAGCTCTCCTCGCTCTCCACTTAAGCCCGAAGACGGTGGAGAACTCACGGAAACCGCGGCAGGCAAGACCTGTCCGGCGGCCATTTCGCCACTACACTGAGGCCAAGGGTCGCCTTG
Source organism: Globicephala melas (assembly GCF_963455315.2). NCBI lineage: Eukaryota > Metazoa > Chordata > Mammalia > Artiodactyla > Delphinidae > Globicephala > Globicephala melas. The sequence continues at coordinate 113,520,775 of NC_083320.1, forward strand.
CGGTTTCCCAGGACGAACGTGGGCTGCAGGATTAGCTCTCCGCCAGAGTTGCAAGAGCCCTGCTTCTCAGGCTAAAATACTCGCTTCCTACCCGGGCGTAGGGGCAGAGGACAGATGCTGGGCAATAGCAGGGTCTTGCAAGCAGCCCCTGAGAGACCGGGATCCAAGCTTCCAAAGGGAAACGCCTGCTTCTGTATGCAGGGTCACCTAGCCCTGTTAGCAGCAAACCTAAGTCCCTGCAGTACTGGCGCTGCAAAGGTTGACCATCGCCAAACAATGGGAACTTCGCTGAATAAATTGTTCTTTCAAGGCCTCTAAGTGTGGCTGGTTCCTTAACACAGGGAAGGTCTCAGCCAGGCGTAGTTGGCAATTCCTCTTACGACGACTACCAGTGTAACGTGAGGAATTGTGCTCTTTGCTCAGGTTGGTCCTCACTACGACTTCCTGCTTAACCTAGAGAGGCGGCAAGTGTGAGCTCCCGGAAAGAACGCTGAGCAGAGTGTTCACCTCAAGGCAGGTGGCTTTTCCTCACTGAATGCAAGTGGCCCAGCACATGAGACGGGCTCGGACTGCCTTCGTGAGCGTTGGCATGCTGGGGCAACGTAGGTTTCCAAGGAAGAGGACAGCGTGTCGCCTTGGAGTCTACATGCCAAGAAGTGTTACGAAGGGCCTGCACGGCGGCCTGTTTCTCAGCAGGCCGGGAGGAGACGTGTGGTCTTGCGTTCAGCTGCATGGCAAACAGTGCGGAGGCCAGAGTTCTGTGAGAGCCGACAGCTCTCCTCGCTCTCCATTTAAGCCCGAAGACGGTGGAGAACTCACGGAAACCGCGGCAGGCAAGACCTGTCCGGCGGCCATTTCGCCACTACACTGAGGCCAAGGGTCGCCTTGCGGTTTCCCAGGACGAACGTGGGCTGCAGGATTAGCTCTCCGCCAGAGTTGCAAGAGCCCTGCTTCTCAGGCTAAAATACTCGCTTCCTACCCGGGCGTAGGGACAGAGGATAGATGCTGGGCAATAGCAGGGCCTTGCAAGCAGCCTCTGAGAAACCGGGATCCAAGCTTCCAAAGGGAAAAGCCTGCTTCTGTATGCAGGGTCACCTAGCCTAGTTAGCAGCAAACCTAAGTCCCTGCTGTATTGGCCCTGCGAAGGGAGACCGTCGCAAGACACTGGGAACTTCGCTGAATAAAGTTTCCTTTCCAGGCGTCTAAGTGTGGCGACTTCCCTAACAGAACGAAGACCTTAGCAAGGCCTAGTAGGCAATGCCTCTTACGACGACTACCACTGCAAAGTGAGCAGTTGTGCTCTTTGCTCAGTTTGGACCTCACCTCGACATCCTGCTTAACCTAGAGAGGGGGCAATTGTGAGCTCCCGGAAAGAACGCTGAGCAGAGTGTTCACCTCAATGCAGGTGGCTTTTCGTAACCGAATCAAAGTTGCGCAGCACACGAGACTGGTTAGGACTGCCTTCGGTAGCGTTTGGCAAGCTGTGGCAACGTAGCTTTCCAAGGCAGAGGACAGTGTGTCGCCTTGGACTCTGCACGCCAGGAAATGTTAACAAGGGCCTACACGGATGCCTGTTTCTCAGCAGGTCGGGAGGAGACGTGTGGTCTTGCGTGCAGTTGCATGGCAAACAGTGCGGAGGCCAGAGTTCTGTGAGAGCCGACAGCTCTCCTCGCTCTCCATTTAAGCCCGAAGACGGTGGAGAACTCACGGAAACCGCGGCAGGCAAGACCTGTCCGGCGGCCATTTCGCCACTACACTGAGGCCAAGGGTCGCCTTGCGGTTTCCCAGGACGAACGTGGGCTGCAGGATTAGCTCTCCTCCAGAGTTGCAAGAGCCCTGCTTCTCAGGCTCAAATACTCGCTTCCTACCCGGGCGTAGGGGCAGAGGACAGATGCTGGGCAATAGCAGAGTCTTGCAAGCAGCCCCTGAGAAACCGGGATCCAAGCTTCCAAAGGGAAACGCCTGCTTCTGTATGCAGAGTCACCTAGCCCTGTTAGCAGCAAACCTAAGTCCCTGCAGTACTGGCGCTGCAAAGGTTGACCATCGCCAAACAATGGGAACTTCGCTGAATAAATTGTTCTTTCAAGGCCTCTAAGTGTGGCTGGTTCCTTAACACAGGGAAGGCCTCAGCCAGGCGTAGTTGGCAATTCCTCTTACGACGACTACCAGTGTAACGTGAGGAATTGTGCTCTTTGCTCAGGTTGGTCCTCACTACGACTTCCTGCTTAACCTAGAGAGGCGGCAAGTGTGAGCTCCCGGAAAGAACGCTGAGCAGAGTGTTCACCTCAAGGCAGGTGGCTTTTCCTCACTGAATGCAAGTGGCCCAGCACATGAGACGGGCTCGGACTGCCTTCGTGAGCGTTGGCATGCTGGGGCAACGTAGGTTTCCAAGGAAGAGGACAGCGTGTCGCCTTGGAGTCTACATGCCAAGAAGTGTTACGAAGGGTCTGCACGGCGGCCTGTTTCTCAGCAGGCCGGGAGGAGACGTGTGGTCTTGCGTTCAGCTGCATGGCAAACAGTGCGGAGGCCAGAGTTCTGTGAGAGCCGACAGCTCTCCTCGCTCTCCATTTAAGCCCGAAGACGGTGGAGAACTCACGGAAACCGCGGCAGGCAAGACCTGTCCGGCGGCCATTTCGCCACTACACTGAGGCCAAGGGTCGCCTTGCGGTTTCCCAGGACGAACGTGGGCTGCAGGATTAGCTCTCCGCCAGAGTTGCAAGAGCCCTGCTTCTCAGGCTAAAATACTCGCTTCCTACCCGGGCGTAGGGGCAGAGGATAGATGCTGGGCAATAGCAGGGTCTTGCAAGCAGCCCCTGAGAAACCGGGATCCAAGCTTCCAAAGGGAAAAGCCTGCTTCTGTGTGCAGGGTCACCTAGCCTAGTTAGCAGCAAACCTAAGTCCCTGCTGTATTGGCCCTGCGAAGGGAGACCGTCGCAAGACACTGGGAACTTCGCTGAATAAAGTTTCCTTTACAGGCGTCTAAGTGTGGCGACTTCCCTAACAGAACGAAGACCTTAGCAAGGCCTAGTAGGCAATGCCTCTTACGACGACTACCACTGCAAAGTGAGCAGTTGTGCTCTTTGCTCAGTTTGGACCTCACCTCGACATCCTGCTTAACCTAGAGAGGGGGCAATTGTGAGCTCCCGGAAAGAACGCTGAGCAGAGTGTTCACCTCAATGCAGGTGGCTTTTCGTAACCGAATCAAAGTTGCGCAGCACACGAGACTGGTTAGGACTGCCTTCGGTAGCGTTTGGCAAGCTGTGGCAACGTAGGTTTCCAAGGCAGAGGACAGTGAGTCGCCTTGGACTCTGCACGCCAGGAAATGTTAACAAGGGCCTACACGGATGCCTGTTTCTCAGCAGGTCGGGAGGAGACGTGTGGTCTTGCGTGCAGTTGCATGGCAAACAGTGCGGAGGCCAGAGTTCTGTGAGAGCCGACAGCTCTCCTCGCTCTCCATTTAAGCCCGAAGACGGTGGAGAACTCACGGAAACCGTGGCAGGCAAGACCTGTCCGGCGGCCATTTCGCCACTACACTGAGGCCAAGGGTCGCCTTGCGGTTTCCCAGGACGAACGTGGGCTGCAGGATTAGCTCTCCGCCAGAGTTGCAAGAGCCCTGCTTCTCAGGCTAAAATACTCGCTTCCTACCCTGGCGTAGGGGCAGAGGATAGATGCTGGGCAATAGCAGGGTCTTGCAAGCAGCCCCTGAGAAACCGGGATCCAAGCTTCCAAAGGGAAACGCCTGCTTCTGTATGCAGGGTCACCTAGCCCTGTTAGCAGCAAACCTAAGTCCCTGCAGTACTGGCGCTGCGAAGGTTGACCATCGCCAAACAATGGGAACTTCGCTGAATAAATTGTTCTTTCAAGGCCTCTAAGTGTGGCTGGTTCCTTAACACAGGGAAGGCCTCAGCCAGGCGTAGTTGGCAATTCCTCTTACGACGACTACCAGTGTAACGTGAGGAATTGTGCTCTTTGCTCAGGTTGGTCCTCACTACGGCTTCCTGCTTAACCTAGAGAGGCGGCAAGTGTGAGCTCCCGGAAAGAACGCTGAGCAGAGTGTTCACCTCAATGCAGGTGGCTTTTCCTCACTGAATGCAAGTGGCCCAGCACATGAGACGGGCTCGGACTGCCTTCGTGAGCGCTGCCATGCTGGGGCAACGTAGGTTTCCAAGGAAGAGGACAGCGTGTCGCCTTGGAGTCTACATGCCAAGAAGTGTTACGAAGGGCCTGCACGGCGGCCTGTTTCTCAGCAGGCCGGGAGGAGACGTGTGGTCTTGCGTTCAGCTGCATGGCAAACAGTGCGGAGGCCAGAGTTCTGTGAGAGCCGACAGCTCTCCTCGCTCTCCATTTAAGCCCGAAGACGGTGGAGAACTCACGGAAACCGCGGCAGGCAAGACCTGTCCGGCGGCCATTTCGCCACTACACTGAGGCCAAGGGTCGCTTTGCGGTTTCCCAGGACGAACGTGGGCTGCAGGATTAGCTCTCCGCCAGAGTTGCAAGAGCCCTGCTTCTCAGGCTAAAATACTCGCTTCCTACCCGGGCGTAGGGACAGAGGATAGATGCTGGGCAATAGCAGGGCCTTGCAAGCAGCCCCTGAGAAACCGGGATCCAAGCTTCCAAAGGGAAAAGCCTGCTTCTGTATGCAGGGTCACCTAGCCTAGTTAGCAGCAAACCTAAGTCCCTGCTGTATTGGCCCTGCGAAGGGAGACCGTCGCAAGACACTGGGAACTTCGCTGAATAAAGTTTCCTTTCCAGGCGTCTAAGTGTGGCGACTTCCCTAACAGAACGAAGACCTTAGCAAGGCCTAGTAGGCAATGCCTCTTACGACGACTACCACTGCAAAGTGAGCAGTTGTGCTCTTTGCTCAGTTTGGACCTCACCTCGACATCCTGCTTAACCTAGAGAGGGGGCAATTGTGAGCTCCCGGAAAGAACGCTGAGCAGAGTGTTCACCTCAATGCAGGTGGCTTTTCGTAACCGAATCAAAGTTGCGCAGCACACGAGACTGGTTAGGACTGCCTTCGGTAGCGTTTGGCAAGCTGTGGCAACGTAGGTTTCCAAGGCAGAGGACAGTGTGTCGCCTTGGACTCTGCACGCCAGGAAATGTTAACAAGGGCCTACACGGATGCCTGTTTCTCAGCAGGTCGGGAGGAGACGTGTGGTCTTGCGTGCAGTTGCATGGCAAACAGTGCGGAGGCCAGAGTTCTGTGAGAGCCGACAGCTCTCCTCGCTCTCCATTTAAGCCCGAAGACGGTGGAGAACTCACGGAAACCGCGGCAGGCAAGACCTGTCCGGCGGCCATTTCACCACTACACTGAGGCCAAGGGTCGCCTTGCGGTTTCCCAGGACGAACGTGGGCTGCAGGATTAGCTCTCCTCCAGAGTTGCAAGAGCCCTGCTTCTCAGGCTAAAATACTCACTTCCTACCCGGGCGTAGGGGCAGAGGACAGATGCTGGGCAATAGCAGGGTCTTGCAAGCAGCCCCTGAGAAACCGGGATCCAAGCTTCCAAAGGGAAACGCCTGCTTCTGTATGCAGGGTCACCTAGCCCTGTTAGCAGCAAACCTAAGTCCCTGCAGTACTGGCGCTGCAAAGGTTGACCATCGCCAAACAATGGGAACTTCGCTGAATAAATTGTTCTTTCAAGGCCTCTAAGTGTGGCTGGTTCCTTAACACAGGGAAGGCCTCAGCCAGGCGTAGTTGGCAATTCCTCTTACGACGACTACCAGTGTAACGTGAGGAATTGTGCTCTTTGCTCAGGTTGGTCCTCACTACGGCTTCCTGCTTAACCTAGAGAGGCGGCAAGTGTGAGCTCCCGGAAAGAACGCTGAGCAGAGTGTTCACCTCAATGCAGGTGGCTTTTCCTCACTGAATGCAAGTGGCCCAGCACATGAGACGGGCTCGGACTGCCTTCGTGAGCGCTGCCATGCTGGGGCAACGTAGGTTTCCAAGGAAGAGGACAGCGTGTCGCCTTGGAGTCTACATGCCAAGAAGTGTTACGAAGGGCCTGCACGGCGGCCTGTTTCTCAGCAGGCCGGGAGGAGACGTGTGGTCTTGCGTTCAGCTGCATGGCAAACAGTGCGGAGGCCAGAGTTCTGTGAGAGCCGACAGCTCTCCTCGCTCTCCATTTAAGCCCGAAGACGGTGGAGAACTCATGGAAACCGCGGCAGGCAAGACCTGTCCGGCGGCCATTTCGCCACTACACTGAGGCCAAGGGTCGCCTTGCGGTTTCCCAGGACGAACGTGGGCTGCAGGATTAGCTCTCCGCCAGAGTTGCAAGAGCCCTGCTTCTCAGGCTAAAATACTCGCTTCCTACCCGGGCGTAGGGGCAGAGGATAGATGCTGGGCAATAGCAGGGTCTTGCAAGCAGCCCCTGAGAAACCGGGATCCAAGCTTCCAAAGGGAAAAGCCTGCTTCTGTGTGCAGGGTCACCTAGCCTAGTTAGCAGCAAACCTAAGTCCCTGCTGTATTGGCCCTGCGAAGGGAGACCGTCGCAAGACACTGGGAACTTTGCTGAATAAAGTTTCCTTTACAGGCGTCTAAGTGTGGCGACTTCCCTAACAGAACGAAGACCTTAGCAAGGCCTAGTAGGCAATGCCTCTTACGACGACTACCACTGCAAAGTGAGCAGTTGTGCTCTTTGCTCAGTTTGGACCTCACCTCGACATCCTGCTTAACCTAGAGAGGGGGCAATTGTGAGCTCCCGGAAAGAACGCTGAGCAGAGTGTTCACCTCAATGCAGGTGGCTTTTCGTAACCGAATCAAAGTTGCGCAGCACACGAGACTGGTTAGGACTGCCTTCGGTAGCGTTTGGCAAGCTGTGGCAACGTAGGTTTCCAAGGCAGAGGACAGTGTGTCGCCTTGGACTCTGCACGCCAGGAAATGTTAACAAGGGCCTACACGGATGCCTGTTTCTCAGCAGGTCGGGAGGAGACGTGTGGTCTTGCGTGCAGTTGCATGGCAAACAGTGCGGAGGCCAGAGTTCTGTGAGAGCCGACAGCTCTCCTCGCTCTCCATTTAAGCCCGAAGACGGTGGAGAACTCACGGAAACCGTGGCAGGCAAGACCTGTCCGGCGGCCATTTCGCCACTACACTGAGGCCAAGGGTCGCCTTGCGGTTTCCCAGGACGAACGTGGGCTGCAGGATTAGCTCTCCGCCAGAGTTGCAAGAGCCCTGCTTCTCAGGCTCAAATACTCGCTTCCTACCCTGGCGTAGGGGCAGAGGATAGATGCTGGGCAATAGCAGGGTCTTGCAAGCAGCCCCTGAGAAACCGGGATCCAAGCTTCCAAAGGGAAACGCCTGCTTCTGTATGCAGGGTCACCTAGCCCTGTTAGCAGCAAACCTAAGTCCCTGCAGTACTGGCGCTGCGAAGGTTGACCATCGCCAAACAATGGGAACTTCGCTGAATAAATTGTTCTTTCAAGGCCTCTAAGTGTGGCTGGTTCCTTAACACAGGGAAGGCCTCAGCCAGGCGTAGTTGGCAATTCCTCTTACGACGACTACCAGTGTAACGTGAGGAATTGTGCTCTTTGCTCAGGTTGGTCCTCACTACGGCTTCCTGCTTAACCTAGAGAGGCGGCAAGTGTGAGCTCCCGGAAAGAACGCTGAGCAGAGTGTTCACCTCAATGCAGGTGGCTTTTCCTCACTGAATGCAAGTGGCCCAGCACATGAGACGGGCTCGGACTGCCTTCGTGAGCGCTGCCATGCTGGGGCAACGTAGGTTTCCAAGGAAGAGGACAGCGTGTCGCCTTGGAGTCTACATGCCAAGAAGTGTTACGAAGGGCCTGCACGGCGGCCTGTTTCTCAGCAGGCCGGGAGGAGACGTGTGGTCTTGCGTTCAGCTGCATGGCAAACAGTGCGGAGGCCAGAGTTCTGTGAGAGCCGACAGCTCTCCTCGCTCTCCATTTAAGCCCGAAGACGGTGGAGAACTCACGGAAACCGCGGCAGGCAAGACCTGTCCGGCGGCCATTTCGCCACTACACTGAGGCCAAGGGTCGCCTTGCGGTTTCCCAGGACGAACGTGGGCTGCAGGATTAGCTCTCCGCCAGAGTTGCAAGAGCCCTGCTTCTCAGGCTAAAATACTCGCTTCCTACCCGGGCGTAGGGGCAGAGGATAGATGCTGGGCAATAGCAGGGTCTTGCAAGCAGCCCCTGAGAAACCGGGATCCAAGCTTCCAAAGGGAAAAGCCTGCTTCTGTATGCAGGGTCACCTAGCCTAGTTAGCAGCAAACCTAAGTCCCTGCTGTATTGGCCCTGCGAAGGGAGACCGTCGCAAGACACTGGGAACTTCGCTGAATAAAGTTTCCTTTCCAGGCGTCTAAGTGTGGCGACTTCCCTAACAGAACGAAGACCTTAGCAAGGCCTAGTAGGCAATGCCTCTTACGACGACTACCACTGCAAAGTGAGCAGTTGTGCTCTTTGCTCAGTTTGGACCTCACCTCGACATCCTGCTTAACCTAGAGAGGGGGCAATTGTGAGCTCCCGGAAAGAACGCTGAGCAGAGTGTTCACCTCAATGCAGGTGGCTTTTCGTAACCGAATCAAAGTTGCGCAGCACACGAGACTGGTTAGGACTGCCTTCGGTAGCGTTTGGCAAGCTGTGGCAACGTAGGTTTCCAAGGCAGAGGACAGTGTGTCGCCTTGGACTCTGCACGCCAGGAAATGTTAACAAGGGCCTACACGGATGCCTGTTTCTCAGCAGGTCGGGAGGAGACGTGTGGTCTTGCGTGCAGTTGCATGGCAAACAGTGCGGAGGCCAGAGTTCTGTGAGAGCCGACAGCTCTCCTCGCTCTCCATTTAAGCCCGAAGACGGTGGAGAACTCACGGAAACCGCGGCAGGCAAGACCTGTCCGGCGGCCATTTCACCACTACACTGAGGCCAAGGGTCGCCTTGCGGTTTCCCAGGACGAACGTGGGCTGCAGGATTAGCTCTCCTCCAGAGTTGCAAGAGCCCTGCTTCTCAGGCTAAAATACTCACTTCCTACCCGGGCGTAGGGGCAGAGGACAGATGCTGGGCAATAGCAGGGTCTTGCAAGCAGCCCCTGAGAAACCGGGATCCAAGCTTCCAAAGGGAAACGCCTGCTTCTGTATGCAGGGTCACCTAGCCCTGTTAGCAGCAAACCTAAGTCCCTGCAGTACTGGCGCTGCAAAGGTTGACCATCGCCAAACAATGGGAACTTCGCTGAATAAATTGTTCTTTCAAGGCCTCTAAGTGTGGCTGGTTCCTTAACACAGGGAAGGCCTCAGCCAGGCGTAGTTGGCAATTCCTCTTACGACGACTACCAGTGTAACGTGAGGAATTGTGCTCTTTGCTCAGGTTGGTCCTCACTACGGCTTCCTGCTTAACCTAGAGAGGCGGCAAGTGTGAGCTCCCGGAAAGAACGCTGAGCAGAGTGTTCACCTCAATGCAGGTGGCTTTTCCTCACTGAATGCAAGTGGCCCAGCACATGAGACGGGCTCGGACTGCCTTCGTGAGCGTTGGCATGCTGGGGCAACGTAGGTTTCCAAGGAAGAGGACAGCGTGTCGCCTTGGAGTCTACATGCCAAGAAGTGTTACGAAGGGCCTGCACGGCGGCCTGTTTCTCAGCAGGCCGGGAGGAGACGTGTGGTCTTGCGTTCAGCTGCATGGCAAACAGTGCGGAGGCCAGAGTTCTGTGAGAGCCGACAGCTCTCCTCGCTCTCCATTTAAGCCCGAAGACGGTGGAGAACTCACGGAAACCGCGGCAGGCAAGACCTGTCCGGCGGCCATTTCGCCAGTACACTGAGGCCAAGGGTCGCCTTGCGGTTTCCCAGGACGAACGTGGGCTGCAGGATTAGCTCTCCGCCAGAGTTGCAAGAGCCCTGCTTCTCAGGCTAAAATACTCGCTTCCTACCCGGGCGTAGGGGCAGAGGATAGATGCTGGGCAATAGCAGGATCTTGCAAGCAGCCTCTGAGAAACCGGGATCCAAGCTTCCAAAGGGAAAAGCCTGCTTCTGTATGCAGGGTCACCTAGTCTAGTTAGCAGCAAACCTAAGTCCCTGCTGTATTGGCCCTGCGAAGGGAGACCGTCGCAAGACACTGGGAACTTCGCTGAATAAAGTTTCCTTTCCAGGCGTCTAAGTGTGGCGACTTCCCTAACAGAACGAAGACCTTAGCAAGGCCTAGTAGGCAATGCCTCTTACGACGACTACCACTGCAAAGTGAGCAGTTGTGCTCTTTGCTCAGTTTGGACCTCACCTCGACATCCTGCTTAACCTAGAGAGGGGGCAATTGTGAGCTCCCGGAAAGAACGCTGAGCAGAGTGTTCACCTCAATGCAGGTGGCTTTTCGTAACCGAATCAAAGTTGCGCAGCACACGAGACTGGTTAGGACTGCCTTCGGTAGCGTTTGGCAAGCTGTGGCAACGTAGGTTTCCAAGGCAGAGGACAGTGTGTCGCCTTGGACTCTGCACGCCAGGAAATGTTAACAAGGGCCTACACGGATGCCTGTTTCTCAGCAGGTCGGGAGGAGACGTGTGGTCTTGCGTGCAGTTGCATGGCAAACAGTGCGGAGGCCAGAGTTCTGTGAGAGCCGACAGCTCTCCTCGCTCTCCATTTAAGCCCGAAGACGGTGGAGAACTCACGGAAACCGTGGCAGGCAAGACCTGTCCGGTGGCCATTTCGCCACTACACTGAGGCCAAGGGTCGCCTTGCGGTTTCCCAGGACGAACGTGGGCTGCAGGATTAGCTCTCCGCCAGAGTTGCAAGAGCCCTGCTTCTCATTCTCAAATACTCGCTTCCTACCCAGGCGTAGGGGCAGAGGATAGATGCTGGGCAATAGCAGGGTCTTGCAAGCAGCCCCTGAGAAACCGGGATCCAAGCTTCCAAAGGGAAAAGCCTGCTTCTGTATGCAGGGTCACCTAGCCTAGTTAGCAGCAAACCTAAGTCCCTGCTGTATTGGCCCTGTGAAGGGAGACCGACGCAAGACACTGGGAACTTCGCTGAATAAAGTTTCCTTTACAGGCGTCTAAGTGTGGCGACTTCCCTAACAGAACGAAGACCTTAGCAAGGCCTAGTAGGCAATGCCTCTTACGACGACTACCACTGCAAAGTGAGCAGTTGTGCTCTTTGCTCAGTTTGGACCTCACCTCGACATCCTGCTTAACCTAGAGAGGGGGCAATTGTGAGCTCCCGGAAAGAACGCTGAGCAGAGTGTTCACCTCAATGCAGGTGGCTTTTCGTAACCGAATCAAAGTTGCGCAGCACACGAGACTGGTTAGGACTGCCTTCGGTAGCGTTTGGCAAGCTGTGGCAACGTAGGTTTCCAAGGCAGAGGACAGTGTGTCGCCTTGGACTCTGCACGCCAGGAAATGTTAACAAGGGCCTACACGGATGCCTGTTTCTCAGCAGGTCGGGAGGAGACGTGTGGTCTTGCGTGCAGTTGCATGGCAAACAGTGCGGAGGCCAGAGTTCTGTGAGAGCCGACAGCTCTCCTCGCTCTCCATTTAAGCCCGAAGACGGTGGAGAACTCACGGAAACCGCGGCAGGCAAGACCTGTCCGGCGGCCATTTCGCCACTACACTGAGGCCAAGGGTCGCCTTGCGGTTTCCCAGGACGAACGTGGGCTGCAGGATTAGCTCTCCTCCAGAGTTGCAAGAGCCCTGCTTCTCAGGCTAAAATACTCGCTTCCTACCCGGGCGTAGGGGCAGAGGACAGATGCTGGGCAATAGCAGAGTCTTGCAAGCAGCCCCTGAGAAACCGGGATCCAAGCTTCCAAAGGGAAACGCCTGCTTCTGTATGCAGAGTCACCTAGCCCTGTTAGCAGCAAACCTAAGTCCCTGCAGTACTGGCGCTGCAAAGGTTGACCATCGCCAAACAATGGGAACTTCGCTGAATAAATTGTTCTTTCAAGGCCTCTAAGTGTGGCTGGTTCCTTAACACAGGGAAGGCCTCAGCCAGGCGTAGTTGGCAATTCCTCTTACGACGACTACCAGTGTAACGTGAGGAATTGTGCTCTTTGCTCAGGTTGGTCCTCACTACGACTTCCTGCTTAACCTAGAGAGGCGGCAAGTGTGAGCTCCCGGAAAGAACGCTGAGCAGAGTGTTCACCTCAATGCAGGTGGCTTTTCCTCACTGAATGCAAGTGGCCCAGCACATGAGACGGGCTCGGACTGCCTTCGTGAGCGTTGGCATGCTGGGGCAACGTAGGTTTCCAAGGAAGAGGACAGCGTGTCGCCTTGGAGTCTACATGCCAAGAAGTGTTACGAAGGGTCTGCACGGCGGCCTGTTTCTCAGCAGGCCGGGAGGAGACGTGTGGTCTTGCGTTCAGCTGCATGGCAAACAGTGCGGAGGCCAGAGTTCTGTGAGAGCCGACAGCTCTCCTCGCTCTCCATTTAAGCCCGAAGACGGTGGAGAACTCACGGAAACCGCGGCAGGCAAGACCTGTCCGGCGGCCATTTCGCCACTACACTGAGGCCAAGGGTCGCCTTGCGGTTTCCCAGGACGAACGTGGGCTGCAGGATTAGCTCTCCGCCAGAGTTGCAAGAGCCCTGCTTCTCAGGCTAAAATACTCGCTTCCTACCCGGGCGTAGGGGCAGAGGATAGATGCTGGGCAATAGCAGGGTCTTGCAAGCAGCCCCTGAGAAACCGGGATCCAAGCTTCCAAAGGGAAAAGCCTGCTTCTGTGTGCAGGGTCACCTAGCCTAGTTAGCAGCAAACCTAAGTCCCTGCTGTATTGGCCCTGCGAAGGGAGACCGTCGCAAGACACTGGGAACTTCGCTGAATAAAGTTTCCTTTACAGGCGTCTAAGTGTGGCGACTTCCCTAACAGAACGAAGACCTTAGCAAGGCCTAGTAGGCAATGCCTCTTACGACGACTACCACTGCAAAGTGAGCAGTTGTGCTCTTTGCTCAGTTTGGACCTCACCTCGACATCCTGCTTAACCTAGAGAGGGGGCAATTGTGAGCTCCCGGAAAGAACGCTGAGCAGAGTGTTCACCTCAATGCAGGTGGCTTTTCGTAACCGAATCAAAGTTGCGCAGCACACGAGACTGGTTAGGACTGCCTTCGGTAGCGTTTGGCAAGCTGTGGCAACGTAGGTTTCCAAGGCAGAGGACAGTGAGTCGCCTTGGACTCTGCACGCCAGGAAATGTTAACAAGGGCCTACACGGATGCCTGTTTCTCAGCAGGTCGGGAGGAGACGTGTGGTCTTGCGTGCAGTTGCATGGCAAACAGTGCGGAGGCCAGAGTTCTGTGAGAGCCGACAGCTCTCCTCGCTCTCCATTTAAGCCCGAAGACGGTGGAGAACTCACGGAAACCGTGGCAGGCAAGACCTGTCCGGCGGCCATTTCGCCACTACACTGAGGCCAAGGGTCGCCTTGCGGTTTCCCAGGACGAACGTGGGCTGCAGGATTAGCTCTCCGCCAGAGTTGCAAGAGCCCTGCTTCTCAGGCTCAAATACTCGCTTCCTACCCTGGCGTAGGGGCAGAGGATAGATGCTGGGCAATAGCAGGGTCTTGCAAGCAGCCCCTGAGAAACCGGGATCCAAGCTTCCAAAGGGAAACGCCTGCTTCTGTATGCAGGGTCACCTAGCCCTGTTAGCAGCAAACCTAAGTCCCTGCAGTACTGGCGCTGCGAAGGTTGACCATCGCCAAACAATGGGAACTTCGCTGAATAAATTGTTCTTTCAAGGCCTCTAAGTGTGGCTGGTTCCTTAACACAGGGAAGGCCTCAGCCAGGCGTAGTTGGCAATTCCTCTTACGACGACTACCAGTGTAACGTGAGGAATTGTGCTCTTTGCTCAGGTTGGTCCTCACTACGGCTTCCTGCTTAACCTAGAGAGGCGGCAAGTGTGAGCTCCCGGAAAGAACGCTGAGCAGAGTGTTCACCTCAATGCAGGTGGCTTTTCCTCACTGAATGCAAGTGGCCCAGCACATGAGACGGGCTCGGACTGCCTTCGTGAGCGCTGCCATGCTGGGGCAACGTAGGTTTCCAAGGAAGAGGACAGCGTGTCGCCTTGGAGTCTACATGCCAAGAAGTGTTACGAAGGGCCTGCACGGCGGCCTGTTTCTCAGCAGGCCGGGAGGAGACGTGTGGTCTTGCGTTCAGCTGCATGGCAAACAGTGCGGAGGCCAGAGTTCTGTGAGAGCCGACAGCTCTCCTCGCTCTCCATTTAAGCCCGAAGACGGTGGAGAACTCACGGAAACCGCGGCAGGCAAGACCTGTCCGGCGGCCATTTCGCCACTACACTGAGGCCAAGGGTCGCCTTGCGGTTTCCCAGGACGAACGTGGGCTGCAGGATTAGCTCTCCGCCAGAGTTGCAAGAGCCCTGCTTCTCAGGCTAAAATACTCGCTTCCTACCCGGGCGTAGGGGCAGAGGATAGATGCTGGGCAATAGCAGGGTCTTGCAAGCAGCCCCTGAGAAACCGGGATCCAAGCTTCCAAAGGGAAAAGCCTGCTTCTGTATGCAGGGTCACCTAGCCTAGTTAGCAGCAAACCTAAGTCCCTGCTGTATTGGCCCTGCGAAGGGAGACCGTCGCAAGACACTGGGAACTTCGCTGAATAAAGTTTCCTTTCCAGGCGTCTAAGTGTGGCGACTTCCCTAACAGAACGAAGACCTTAGCAAGGCCTAGTAGGCAATGCCTCTTACGACGACTACCACTGCAAAGTGAGCAGTTGTGCTCTTTGCTCAGTTTGGACCTCACCTCGACATCCTGCTTAACCTAGAGAGGGGGCAATTGTGAGCTCCCGGAAAGAACGCTGAGCAGAGTGTTCACCTCAATGCAGGTGGCTTTTCGTAACCGAATCAAAGTTGCGCAGCACACGAGACTGGTTAGGACTGCCTTCGGTAGCGTTTGGCAAGCTGTGGCAACGTAGGTTTCCAAGGCAGAGGACAGTGTGTCGCCTTGGACTCTGCACGCCAGGAAATGTTAACAAGGGCCTACACGGATGCCTGTTTCTCAGCAGGTCGGGAGGAGACGTGTGGTCTTGCGTGCAGTTGCATGGCAAACAGTGCGGAGGCCAGAGTTCTGTGAGAGCCGACAGCTCTCCTCGCTCTCCATTTAAGCCCGAAGACGGTGGAGAACTCACGGAAACCGCGGCAGGCAAGACCTGTCCGGCGGCCATTTCACCACTACACTGAGGCCAAGGGTCGCCTTGCGGTTTCCCAGGACGAACGTGGGCTGCAGGATTAGCTCTCCTCCAGAGTTGCAAGAGCCCTGCTTCTCAGGCTAAAATACTCACTTCCTACCCGGGCGTAGGGGCAGAGGACAGATGCTGGGCAATAGCAGGGTCTTGCAAGCAGCCCCTGAGAAACCGGGATCCAAGCTTCCAAAGGGAAACGCCTGCTTCTGTATGCAGGGTCACCTAGCCCTGTTAGCAGCAAACCTAAGTCCCTGCAGTACTGGCGCTGCAAAGGTTGACCATCGCCAAACAATGGGAACTTCGCTGAATAAATTGTTCTTTCAAGGCCTCTAAGTGTGGCTGGTTCCTTAACACAGGGAAGGCCTCAGCCAGGCGTAGTTGGCAATTCCTCTTACGACGACTACCAGTGTAACGTGAGGAATTGTGCTCTTTGCTCAGGTTGGTCCTCACTACGGCTTCCTGCTTAACCTAGAGAGGCGGCAAGTGTGAGCTCCCGGAAAGAACGCTGAGCAGAGTGTTCACCTCAATGCAGGTGGCTTTTCCTCACTGAATGCAAGTGGCCCAGCACATGAGACGGGCTCGGACTGCCTTCGTGAGCGCTGCCATGCTGGGGCAACGTAGGTTTCCAAGGAAGAGGACAGCGTGTCGCCTTGGAGTCTACATGCCAAGAAGTGTTACGAAGGGCCTGCACGGCGGCCTGTTTCTCAGCAGGCCGGGAGGAGACGTGTGGTCTTGCGTTCAGCTGCATGGCAAACAGTGCGGAGGCCAGAGTTCTGTGAGAGCCGACAGCTCTCCTCGCTCTCCATTTAAGCCCGAAGACGGTGGAGAACTCATGGAAACCGCGGCAGGCAAGACCTGTCCGGCGGCCATTTCGCCACTACACTGAGGCCAAGGGTCGCCTTGCGGTTTCCCAGGACGAACGTGGGCTGCAGGATTAGCTCTCCGCCAGAGTTGCAAGAGCCCTGCTTCTCAGGCTAAAATACTCGCTTCCTACCCGGGCGTAGGGGCAGAGGATAGATGCTGGGCAATAGCAGGGTCTTGCAAGCAGCCCCTGAGAAACCGGGATCCAAGCTTCCAAAGGGAAAAGCCTGCTTCTGTGTGCAGGGTCACCTAGCCTAGTTAGCAGCAAACCTAAGTCCCTGCTGTATTGGCCCTGCGAAGGGAGACCGTCGCAAGACACTGGGAACTTTGCTGAATAAAGTTTCCTTTACAGGCGTCTAAGTGTGGCGACTTCCCTAACAGAACGAAGACCTTAGCAAGGCCTAGTAGGCAATGCCTCTTACGACGACTACCACTGCAAAGTGAGCAGTTGTGCTCTTTGCTCAGTTTGGACCTCACCTCGACATCCTGCTTAACCTAGAGAGGGGGCAATTGTGAGCTCCCGGAAAGAACGCTGAGCAGAGTGTTCACCTCAATGCAGGTGGCTTTTCGTAACCGAATCAAAGTTGCGCAGCACACGAGACTGGTTAGGACTGCCTTCGGTAGCGTTTGGCAAGCTGTGGCAACGTAGGTTTCCAAGGCAGAGGACAGTGTGTCGCCTTGGACTCTGCACGCCAGGAAATGTTAACAAGGGCCTACACGGATGCCTGTTTCTCAGCAGGTCGGGAGGAGACGTGTGGTCTTGCGTGCAGTTGCATGGCAAACAGTGCGGAGGCCAGAGTTCTGTGAGAGCCGACAGCTCTCCTCGCTCTCCATTTAAGCCCGAAGACGGTGGAGAACTCACGGAAACCGTGGCAGGCAAGACCTGTCCGGCGGCCATTTCGCCACTACACTGAGGCCAAGGGTCGCCTTGCGGTTTCCCAGGACGAACGTGGGCTGCAGGATTAGCTCTCCGCCAGAGTTGCAAGAGCCCTGCTTCTCAGGCTAAAATACTCGCTTCCTACCCTGGCGTAGGGGCAGAGGATAGATGCTGGGCAATAGCAGGGTCTTGCAAGCAGCCCCTGAGAAACCGGGATCCAAGCTTCCAAAGGGAAACGCCTGCTTCTGTATGCAGGGTCACCTAGCCCTGTTAGCAGCAAACCTAAGTCCCTGCAGTACTGGCGCTGCAAAGGTTGACCATCGCCAAACAATGGGAACTTCGCTGAATAAATTGTTCTTTCAAGGCCTCTAAGTGTGGCTGGTTTCTTAACACAGGGAAGGCCTCAGCCAGGCGTAGTTGGCAATTCCTCTTACGACGACTACCAGTGTAACGTGAGGAATTGTGCTCTTTATTCAGGTTGGTCCTCACTACGACTTCCTGCTTAACCTAGAGAGGCGGCAAGTGTGAGCTCCCGGAAAGAACGCTGAGCAGAGTGTTCACCTCAATGCAGGTGGCTTTTCCTCACTGAATGCAAGTGGCCCAGCACATGAGACGGGCTCGGACTGCCTTCGTGAGCGTTGCCATGCTGGGGCAACGTAGGTTTCCAAGGAAGAGGACAGCGTGTCGCCTTGGAGTCTACATGCCAAGAAGTGTTACGAAGGGCCTGCACGGCGGCCTGTTTCTCAGCAGGCCGGGAGGAGACGTGTGGTCTTGCGTTCAGCTGCATGGCAAACAGTGCGGAGGCCAGAGTTCTGTGAGAGCCGACAGCTCTCCTCGCTCTCCATTTAAGCCCGAAGACGGTGGAGAACTCACGGAAACCGCGGCAGGCAAGACCTGTCCGGCGGCCATTTCGCCAGTACACTGAGGCCAAGGGTCGCCTTGCGGTTTCCCAGGACGAACGTGGGCTGCAGGATTAGCTCTCCGCCAGAGTTGCAAGAGCCCTGCTTCTCAGGCTAAAATACTCGCTTCCTACCCGGGCGTAGGGGCAGAGGATAGATGCTGGGCAATAGCAGGGTCTTGCAAGCAGCCTCTGAGAAACCGGGATCCAAGCTTCCAAAGGGAAAAGCCTGCTTCTGTATGCAGGGTCACCTAGTCTAGTTAGCAGCAAACCTAAGTCCCTGCTGTATTGGCCCTGCGAAGGGAGACCGTCGCAAGACACTGGGAACTTCGCTGAATAAAGTTTCCTTTCCAGGCGTCTAAGTGTGGCGACTTCCCTAACAGAACGAAGACCTTAGCAAGGCCTAGTAGGCAATGCCTCTTATGACGACTACCACTGCAAAGTGAGCAGTTGTGCTCTTTGCTCAGTTTGGACCTCACCTCGACATCCTGCTTAACCTAGAGAGGGGGCAATTGTGAGCTCCCGGAAAGAACGCTGAGCAGAGTGTTCACCTCAATGCAGGTGGCTTTTCGTAACCGAATCAAAGTTGCGCAGCACACGAGACTGGTTAGGACTGCCTTCGGTAGCGTTTGGCAAGCTGTGGCAACGTAGGTTTCCAAGGCAGAGGACAGTGTGTCGCCTTGGACTCTGCACGCCAGGAAATGTTAACAAGGGCCTACACGGATGCCTGTTTCTCAGCAGGTCGGGAGGAGACGTGTGGTCTTGCGTGCAGTTGCATGGCAAACAGTGCGGAGGCCAGAGTTCTGTGAGAGCCGACAGCTCTCCTCGCTCTCCATTTAAGCCCGAAGACGGTGGAGAACTCACGGAAACCGTGGCAGGCAAGACCTGTCCGGTGGCCATTTCGCCACTACACTGAGGCCAAGGGTCGCCTTGCGGTTTCCCAGGACGAACGTGGGCTGCAGGATTAGCTCTCCGCCAGAGTTGCAAGAGCCCTGCTTCTCATTCTCAAATACTCGCTTCCTACCCAGGCGTAGGGGCAGAGGATAGATGCTGGGCAATAGCAGGGTCTTGCAAGCAGCCCCTGAGAAACCGGGATCCAAGCTTCCAAAGGGAAAAGCCTGCTTCTGTATGCAGGGTCACCTAGCCTAGTTAGCAGCAAACCTAAGTCCCTGCTGTATTGGCCCTGTGAAGGGAGACCGACGCAAGACACTGGGAACTTTGCTGAATAAAGTTTCCTTTACAGGCGTCTAAGTGTGGCGACTTCCCTAACAGAACGAAGACCTTAGCAAGGCCTAGTAGGCAATGCCTCTTACGACGACTACCACTGCAAAGTGAGCAGTTGTGCTCTTTGCTCAGTTTGGACCTCACCTCGACATCCTGCTTAACCTAGAGAGGGGGCAATTGTGAGCTCCCGGAAAGAACGCTGAGCAGAGTGTTCACCTCAATGCAGGTGGCTTTTCGTAACCGAATCAAAGTTGCGCAGCACACGAGACTGGTTAGGACTGCCTTCGGTAGCGTTTGGCAAGCTGTGGCAACGTAGGTTTCCAAGGCAGAGGACAGTGTGTCGCCTTGGACTCTGCACGCCAGGAAATGTTAACAAGGGCCTACACGGATGCCTGTTTCTCAGCAGGTCGGGAGGAGACGTGTGGTCTTGCGTGCAGTTGCATGGCAAACAGTGCGGAGGCCAGAGTTCTGTGAGAGCCGACAGCTCTCCTCGCTCTCCATTTAAGCCCGAAGACGGTGGAGAACTCACGGAAACCGCGGCAGGCAAGACCTGTCCGGCGGCCATTTCGCCACTACACTGAGGCCAAGGGTCGCCTTGCGGTTTCCCAGGACGAACGTGGGCTGCAGGATTAGCTCTCCTCCAGAGTTGCAAGAGCCCTGCTTCTCAGGCTAAAATACTCGCTTCCTACCCGGGCGTAGGGGCAGAGGACAGATGCTGGGCAATAGCAGAGTCTTGCAAGCAGCCCCTGAGAAACCGGGATCCAAGCTTCCAAAGGGAAAGGCCTGCTTCTGTATGCAGAGTCACCTAGCCCTGTTAGCAGCAAACCTAAGTCCCTGCAGTACTGGCGCTGCAAAGGTTGACCATCGCCAAACAATGGGAACTTCGCTGAATAAATTGTTCTTTCAAGGCCTCTAAGTGTGGCTGGTTCCTTAACACAGGGAAGGCCTCAGCCAGGCGTAGTTGGCAATTCCTCTTACGACGACTACCAGTGTAACGTGAGGAATTGTGCTCTTTGCTCAGGTTGGTCCTCACTACGACTTCCTGCTTAACCTAGAGAGGCGGCAAGTGTGAGCTCCCGGAAAGAACGCTGAGCAGAGTGTTCACCTCAATGCAGGTGGCTTTTCCTCACTGAATGCAAGTGGCCCAGCACATGAGACGGGCTCGGACTGCCTTCGTGAGCGTTGGCATGCTGGGGCAACGTAGGTTTCCAAGGAAGAGGACAGCGTGTCGCCTTGGAGTCTACATGCAAAGAAGTGTTACGAAGGGTCTGCACGGCGGCCTGTTTCTCAGCAGGCCGGGAGGAGACGTGTGGTCTTGCGTTCAGCTGCATGGCAAACAGTGCGGAGGCCAGAGTTCTGTGAGAGCCGACAGCTCTCCTCGCTCTCCATTTAAGCCCGAAGACGGTGGAGAACTCACGGAAACCGCGGCAGGCAAGACCTGTCCGGCGGCCATTTCGCCACTACACTGAGGCCAAGGGTCGCCTTGCGGTTTCCCAGGACGAACGTGGGCTGCAGGATTAGCTCTCCGCCAGAGTTGCAAGAGCCCTGCTTCTCAGGCTAAAATACTCGCTTCCTACCCGGGCGTAGGGGCAGAGGATAGATGCTGGGCAATAGCAGGGTCTTGCAAGCAGCCCCTGAGAAACCGGGATCCAAGCTTCCAAAGGGAAAAGCCTGCTTCTGTGTGCAGGGTCACCTAGCCTAGTTAGCAGCAAACCTAAGTCCCTGCTGTATTGGCCCTGCGAAGGGAGACCGTCGCAAGACACTGGGAACTTCGCTGAATAAAGTTTCCTTTACAGGCGTCTAAGTGTGGCGACTTCCCTAACAGAACGAAGACCTTAGCAAGGCCTAGTAGGCAATGCCTCTTACGACGACTACCACTGCAAAGTGAGCAGTTGTGCTCTTTGCTCAGTTTGGACCTCACCTCGACATCCTGCTTAACCTAGAGAGGGGGCAATTGTGAGCTCCCGGAAAGAACGCTGAGCAGAGTGTTCACCTCAATGCAGGTGGCTTTTCGTAACCGAATCAAAGTTGCGCAGCACACGAGACTGGTTAGGACTGCCTTCGGTAGCGTTTGGCAAGCTGTGGCAACGTAGGTTTCCAAGGCAGAGGACAGTGAGTCGCCTTGGACTCTGCACGCCAGGAAATGTTAACAAGGGCCTACACGGATGCCTGTTTCTCAGCAGGTCGGGAGGAGACGTGTGGTCTTGCGTGCAGTTGCATGGCAAACAGTGCGGAGGCCAGAGTTCTGTGAGAGCCGACAGCTCTCCTCGCTCTCCATTTAAGCCCGAAGACGGTGGAGAACTCACGGAAACCGTGGCAGGCAAGACCTGTCCGGCGGCCATTTCGCCACTACACTGAGGCCAAGGGTCGCCTTGCGGTTTCCCAGGACGAACGTGGGCTGCAGGATTAGCTCTCCGCCAGAGTTGCAAGAGCCCTGCTTCTCAGGCTCAAATACTCGCTTCCTACCCTGGCGTAGGGGCAGAGGATAGATGCTGGGCAATAGCAGGGTCTTGCAAGCAGCCCCTGAGAAACCGGGATCCAAGCTTCCAAAGGGAAACGCCTGCTTCTGTATGCAGGGTCACCTAGCCCTGTTAGCAGCAAACCTAAGTCCCTGCAGTACTGGCGCTGCGAAGGTTGACCATCGCCAAACAATGGGAACTTCGCTGAATAAATTGTTCTTTCAAGGCCTCTAAGTGTGGCTGGTTCCTTAACACAGGGAAGGCCTCAGCCAGGCGTAGTTGGCAATTCCTCTTACGACGACTACCAGTGTAACGTGAGGAATTGTGCTCTTTGCTCAGGTTGGTCCTCACTACGGCTTCCTGCTTAACCTAGAGAGGCGGCAAGTGTGAGCTCCCGGAAAGAATGCTGAGCAGAGTGTTCACCTCAATGCAGGTGGCTTTTCCTCACTGAATGCAAGTGGCCCAGCACATGAGACGGGCTCGGACTGCCTTCGTGAGCGCTGCCATGCTGGGGCAACGTAGGTTTCCAAGGAAGAGGACAGCGTGTCGCCTTGGAGTCTACATGCCAAGAAGTGTTACGAAGGGCCTGCACGGCGGCCTGTTTCTCAGCAGGCCGGGAGGAGACGTGTGGTCTTGCGTTCAGCTGCATGGCAAACAGTGCGGAGGCCAGAGTTCTGTGAGAGCCGACAGCTCTCCTCGCTCTCCATTTAAGCCCGAAGACGGTGGAGAACTCACGGAAACCGCGGCAGGCAAGACCTGTCCGGCGGCCATTTCGCCACTACACTGAGGCCAAGGGTCGCCTTGCGGTTTCCCAGGACGAACGTGGGCTGCAGGATTAGCTCTCCGCCAGAGTTGCAAGAGCCCTGCTTCTCAGGCTAAAATACTCGCTTCCTACCCGGGCGTAGGGGCAGAGGATAGATGCTGGGCAATAGCAGGGTCTTGCAAGCAGCCCCTGAGAAACCGGGATCCAAGCTTCCAAAGGGAAAAGCCTGCTTCTGTATGCAGGGTCACCTAGCCTAGTTAGCAGCAAACCTAAGTCCCTGCTGTATTGGCCCTGCGAAGGGAGACCGTCGCAAGACACTGGGAACTTCGCTGAATAAAGTTTCCTTTCCAGGCGTCTAAGTGTGGCGACTTCCCTAACAGAACGAAGACCTTAGCAAGGCCTAGTAGGCAATGCCTCTTACGACGACTACCACTGCAAAGTGAGCAGTTGTGCTCTTTGCTCAGTTTGGACCTCACCTCGACATCCTGCTTAACCTAGAGAGGGGGCAATTGTGAGCTCCCGGAAAGAACGCTGAGCAGAGTGTTCACCTCAATGCAGGTGGCTTTTCGTAACCGAATCAAAGTTGCGCAGCACACGAGACTGGTTAGGACTGCCTTCGGTAGCGTTTGGCAAGCTGTGGCAACGTAGGTTTCCAAGGCAGAGGACAGTGTGTCGCCTTGGACTCTGCACGCCAGGAAATGTTAACAAGGGCCTACACGGATGCCTGTTTCTCAGCAGGTCGGGAGGAGACGTGTGGTCTTGCGTGCAGTTGCATGGCAAACAGTGCGGAGGCCAGAGTTCTGTGAGAGCCGACAGCTCTCCTCGCTCTCCATTTAAGCCCGAAGACGGTGGAGAACTCACGGAAACCGCGGCAGGCAAGACCTGTCCGGCGGCCATTTCGCCACTACACTGAGGCCAAGGGTCGCCTTGCGGTTTCCCAGGACGAACGTGGGCTGCAGGATTAGCTCTCCTCCAGAGTTGCAAGAGCCCTGCTTCTCAGGCTAAAATACTCGCTTCCTACCCGGGCGTAGGGGCAGAGGACAGATGCCGGGCAATAGCAGGGTCTTGCAAGCAGCCCCTGAGAAACCGGGATCCAAGCTTCCAAAGGGAAACGCCTGCTTCTGTATGCAGGGTCACCTAGCCCTGTTAGCAGCAAACCTAAGTCCCTGCAGTACTGGCGCTGCAAAGGTTGACCATCGCCAAACAATGGGAACTTCGCTGAATAAATTGTTCTTTCAAGGCCTCTAAGTGTGGCTGGTTCCTTAACACAGGGAAGGCCTCAGCCAGGCGTAGTTGGCAATTCCTCTTACGACGACTACCAGTGTAACGTGAGGAATTGTGCTCTTTGCTCAGGTTGGTCCTCACTACGGCTTCCTGCTTAACCTAGAGAGGCGGCAAGTGTGAGCTCCCGGAAAGAACGCTGAGCAGAGTGTTCACCTCAATGCAGGTGGCTTTTCCTCACTGAATGCAAGTGGCCCAGCACATGAGACGGGCTCGGACTGCCTTCGTGAGCGCTGCCATGCTGGGGCAACGTAGGTTTCCAAGGAAGAGGACAGCGTGTCGCCTTGGAGTCTACAT
This sequence comes from Globicephala melas, assembly GCF_963455315.2. Classification (NCBI taxonomy): domain Eukaryota; kingdom Metazoa; phylum Chordata; class Mammalia; order Artiodactyla; family Delphinidae; genus Globicephala; species Globicephala melas. The sequence goes on from NC_083320.1 coordinate 113,544,525, forward strand.
GCCAAGAAGTGTTACGAAGGGCCTGCACGGCGGCCTGTTTCTCAGCAGGCCGGGAGGAGACGTGTGGTCTTGCGTTCAGCTGCATGGCAAACAGTGCGGAGGCCAGAGTTCTGTGAGAGCCGACAGCTCTCCTCGCTCTCCATTTAAGCCCGAAGACGGTGGAGAACTCACGGAAACCGCGGCAGGCAAGACCTGTCCGGCGGCCATTTCGCCACTACACTGAGGCCAAGGGTCGCCTTGCGGTTTCCCAGGACGAACGTGGGCTGCAGGATTAGCTCTCCGCCAGAGTTGCAAGAGCCCTGCTTCTCAGGCTAAAATACTCGCTTCCTACCCGGGCGTAGGGGCAGAGGATAGATGCTGGGCAATAGCAGGGTCTTGCAAGCAGCCCCTGAGAAACCGGGATCCAAGCTTCCAAAGGGAAAAGCCTGCTTCTGTATGCAGGGTCACCTAGCCTAGTTAGCAGCAAACCTAAGTCCCTGCTGTATTGGCCCTGCGAAGGGAGACCGTCGCAAGACACTGGGAACTTCGCTGAATAAAGTTTCCTTTACAGGCGTCTAAGTGTGGCGACTTCCCTAACAGAACGAAGACCTTAGCAAGGCCTAGTAGGCAATGCCTCTTACGACGACTACCACTGCAAAGTGAGCAGTTGTGCTCTTTGCTCAGTTTGGACCTCACCTCGACATCCTGCTTAACCTAGAGAGGGGGCAATTGTGAGCTCCCGGAAAGAACGCTGAGCAGAGTGTTCACCTCAATGCAGGTGGCTTTTCGTAACCGAATCAAAGTTGCGCAGCACACGAGACTGGTTAGGACTGCCTTCGGTAGCGTTTGGCAAGCTGTGGCAACGTAGGTTTCCAAGGCAGAGGACAGTGTGTCGCCTTGGACTCTGCACGCCAGGAAATGTTAACAAGGGCCTACACGGATGCCTGTTTCTCAGCAGGTCGGGAGGAGACGTGTGGTCTTGCGTGCAGTTGCATGGCAAACAGTGCGGAGGCCAGAGTTCTGTGAGAGCCGACAGCTCTCCTCGCTCTCCATTTAAGCCCGAAGACGGTGGAGAACTCACGGAAACCGTGGCAGGCAAGACCTGTCCGGCGGCCATTTCGCCACTACACTGAGGCCAAGGGTCGCCTTGCGGTTTCCCAGGACGAACGTGGGCTGCAGGATTAGCTCTCCGCCAGAGTTGCAAGAGCCCTGCTTCTCAGGCTAAAATACTCGCTTCCTACCCTGGCGTAGGGGCAGAGGATAGATGCTGGGCAATAGCAGGGTCTTGCAAGCAGCCCCTGAGAAACCGGGATCCAAGCTTCCAAAGGGAAACGCCTGCTTCTGTATGCAGGGTCACCTAGCCCTGTTAGCAGCAAACCTAAGTCCCTGCAGTACTGGCGCTGCAAAGGTTGACCATCGCCAAACAATGGGAACTTCGCTGAATAAATTGTTCTTTCAAGGCCTCTAAGTGTGGCTGGTTTCTTAACACAGGGAAGGCCTCAGCCAGGCGTAGTTGGCAATTCCTCTTACGACGACTACCAGTGTAACGTGAGGAATTGTGCTCTTTGCTCAGGTTGGTCCTCACTACGACTTCCTGCTTAACCTAGAGAGGCGGCAAGTGTGAGCTCCCGGAAAGAACGCTGAGCAGAGTGTTCACCTCAATGCAGGTGGCTTTTCCTCACTGAATGCAAGTGGCCCAGCACATGAGACGGGCTCGGACTGCCTTCGTGAGCGTTGGCATGCTGGGGCAACGTAGGTTTCCAAGGAAGAGGACAGCGTGTCGCCTTGGAGTCTACATGCCAAGAAGTGTTACGAAGGGCCTGCACGGCGGCCTGTTTCTCAGCAGGCCGGGAGGAGACGTGTGGTCTTGCGTTCAGCTGCATGGCAAACAGTGCGGAGGCCAGAGTTCTGTGAGAGCCGACAGCTCTCCTCGCTCTCCATTTAAGCCCGAAGACGGTGGAGAACTCACGGAAACCGCGGCAGGCAAGACCTGTCCGGCGGCCATTTCGCCACTACACTGAGGCCAAGGGTCGCCTTGCGGTTTCCCAGGACGAACGTGGGCTGCAGGATTAGCTCTCCGCCAGAGTTGCAAGAGCCCTGCTTCTCAGGCTAAAATACTCGCTTCCTACCCGGGCGTAGGGGCAGAGGATAGATGCTGGGCAATAGCAGGGTCTTGCAAGCAGCCCCTGAGAAACCGGGATCCAAGCTTCCAAAGGGAAAAGCCTGCTTCTGTATGCAGGGTCACCTAGCCTAGTTAGCAGCAAACCTAAGTCCCTGCTGTATTGGCCCTGCGAAGGGAGACCGTCGCAAGACACTGGGAACTTCGCTGAATAAAGTTTCCTTTCCAGGCGTCTAAGTGTGGCGACTTCCCTAACAGAACGAAGACCTTAGCAAGGCCTAGTAGGCAATGCCTCTTACGACGACTACCACTGCAAAGTGAGCAGTTGTGCTCTTTGCTCAGTTTGGACCTCACCTCGACATCCTGCTTAACCTAGAGAGGGGGCAATTGTGAGCTCCCGGAAAGAACGCTGAGCAGAGTGTTCACCTCAATGCAGGTGGCTTTTCGTAACCGAATCAAAGTTGCGCAGCACACGAGACTGGTTAGGACTGCCTTCGGTAGCGTTTGGCAAGCTGTGGCAACGTAGGTTTCCAAGGCAGAGGACAGTGTGTCGCCTTGGACTCTGCACGCCAGGAAATGTTAACAAGGGCCTACACGGATGCCTGTTTCTCAGCAGGTCGGGAGGAGACGTGTGGTCTTGCGTGCAGTTGCATGGCAAACAGTGCGGAGGCCAGAGTTCTGTGAGAGCCGACAGCTCTCCTCGCTCTCCATTTAAGCCCGAAGACGGTGGAGAACTCACGGAAACCGCGGCAGGCAAGACCTGTCCGGCGGCCATTTCGCCACTACACTGAGGCCAAGGGTCGCCTTGCGGTTTCCCAGGACGAACGTGGGCTGCAGGATTAGCTCTCCTCCAGAGTTGCAAGAGCCCTGCTTCTCAGGCTAAAATACTCGCTTCCTACCCGGGCGTAGGGGCAGAGGACAGATGCCGGGCAATAGCAGGGTCTTGCAAGCAGCCCCTGAGAAACCGGGATCCAAGCTTCCAAAGGGAAACGCCTGCTTCTGTATGCAGGGTCACCTAGCCCTGTTAGCAGCAAACCTAAGTCCCTGCAGTACTGGCGCTGCAAAGGTTGACCATCGCCAAACAATGGGAACTTCGCTGAATAAATTGTTCTTTCAAGGCCTCTAAGTGTGGCTGGTTCCTTAACACAGGGAAGGCCTCAGCCAGGCGTAGTTGGCAATTCCTCTTACGACGACTACCAGTGTAACGTGAGGAATTGTGCTCTTTGCTCAGGTTGGTCCTCACTACGGCTTCCTGCTTAACCTAGAGAGGCGGCAAGTGTGAGCTCCCGGAAAGAACGCTGAGCAGAGTGTTCACCTCAATGCAGGTGGCTTTTCCTCACTGAATGCAAGTGGCCCAGCACATGAGACGGGCTCGGACTGCCTTCGTGAGCGCTGCCATGCTGGGGCAACGTAGGTTTCCAAGGAAGAGGACAGCGTGTCGCCTTGGAGTCTACATGCCAAGAAGTGTTACGAAGGGCCTGCACGGCGGCCTGTTTCTCAGCAGGCCGGGAGGAGACGTGTGGTCTTGCGTTCAGCTGCATGGCAAACAGTGCGGAGGCCAGAGTTCTGTGAGAGCCGACAGCTCTCCTCGCTCTCCATTTAAGCCCGAAGACGGTGGAGAACTCACGGAAACCGCGGCAGGCAAGACCTGTCCGGCGGCCATTTCGCCACTACACTGAGGCCAAGGGTCGCCTTGCGGTTTCCCAGGACGAACGTGGGCTGCAGGATTAGCTCTCCGCCAGAGTTGCAAGAGCCCTGCTTCTCAGGCTAAAATACTCGCTTCCTACCCGGGCGTAGGGGCAGAGGATAGATGCTGGGCAATAGCAGGGTCTTGCAAGCAGCCCCTGAGAAACCGGGATCCAAGCTTCCAAAGGGAAAAGCCTGCTTCTGTATGCAGGGTCACCTAGCCTAGTTAGCAGCAAACCTAAGTCCCTGCTGTATTGGCCCTGCGAAGGGAGACCGTCGCAAGACACTGGGAACTTCGCTGAATAAAGTTTCCTTTACAGGCGTCTAAGTGTGGCGACTTCCCTAACAGAACGAAGACCTTAGCAAGGCCTAGTAGGCAATGCCTCTTACGACGACTACCACTGCAAAGTGAGCAGTTGTGCTCTTTGCTCAGTTTGGACCTCACCTCGACATCCTGCTTAACCTAGAGAGGGGGCAATTGTGAGCTCCCGGAAAGAACGCTGAGCAGAGTGTTCACCTCAATGCAGGTGGCTTTTCGTAACCGAATCAAAGTTGCGCAGCACACGAGACTGGTTAGGACTGCCTTCGGTAGCGTTTGGCAAGCTGTGGCAACGTAGGTTTCCAAGGCAGAGGACAGTGTGTCGCCTTGGACTCTGCACGCCAGGAAATGTTAACAAGGGCCTACACGGATGCCTGTTTCTCAGCAGGTCGGGAGGAGACGTGTGGTCTTGCGTGCAGTTGCATGGCAAACAGTGCGGAGGCCAGAGTTCTGTGAGAGCCGACAGCTCTCCTCGCTCTCCATTTAAGCCCGAAGACGGTGGAGAACTCACGGAAACCGTGGCAGGCAAGACCTGTCCGGCGGCCATTTCGCCACTACACTGAGGCCAAGGGTCGCCTTGCGGTTTCCCAGGACGAACGTGGGCTGCAGGATTAGCTCTCCGCCAGAGTTGCAAGAGCCCTGCTTCTCAGGCTAAAATACTCGCTTCCTACCCTGGCGTAGGGGCAGAGGATAGATGCTGGGCAATAGCAGGGTCTTGCAAGCAGCCCCTGAGAAACCGGGATCCAAGCTTCCAAAGGGAAACGCCTGCTTCTGTATGCAGGGTCACCTAGCCCTGTTAGCAGCAAACCTAAGTCCCTGCAGTACTGGCGCTGCAAAGGTTGACCATCGCCAAACAATGGGAACTTCGCTGAATAAATTGTTCTTTCAAGGCCTCTAAGTGTGGCTGGTTTCTTAACACAGGGAAGGCCTCAGCCAGGCGTAGTTGGCAATTCCTCTTACGACGACTACCAGTGTAACGTGAGGAATTGTGCTCTTTGCTCAGGTTGGTCCTCACTACGACTTCCTGCTTAACCTAGAGAGGCGGCAAGTGTGAGCTCCCGGAAAGAACGCTGAGCAGAGTGTTCACCTCAATGCAGGTGGCTTTTCCTCACTGAATGCAAGTGGCCCAGCACATGAGACGGGCTCGGACTGCCTTCGTGAGCGTTGGCATGCTGGGGCAACGTAGGTTTCCAAGGAAGAGGACAGCGTGTCGCCTTGGAGTCTACATGCCAAGAAGTGTTACGAAGGGCCTGCACGGCGGCCTGTTTCTCAGCAGGCCGGGAGGAGACGTGTGGTCTTGCGTTCAGCTGCATGGCAAACAGTGCGGAGGCCAGAGTTCTGTGAGAGCCGACAGCTCTCCTCGCTCTCCATTTAAGCCCGAAGACGGTGGAGAACTCACGGAAACCGCGGCAGGCAAGACCTGTCCGGCGGCCATTTCGCCACTACACTGAGGCCAAGGGTCGCCTTGCGGTTTCCCAGGACGAACGTGGGCTGCAGGATTAGCTCTCCGCCAGAGTTGCAAGAGCCCTGCTTCTCAGGCTAAAATACTCGCTTCCTACCCGGGCGTAGGGGCAGAGGATAGATGCTGGGCAATAGCAGGGTCTTGCAAGCAGCCTCTGAGAAACCGGGATCCAAGCTTCCAAAGGGAAAAGCCTGCTTCTGTATGCAGGGTCACCTAGTCTAGTTAGCAGCAAACCTAAGTCCCTGCTGTATTGGCCCTGCGAAGGGAGACCGTCGCAAGACACTGGGAACTTCGCTGAATAAAGTTTCCTTTCCAGGCGTCTAAGTGTGGCGACTTCCCTAACAGAACGAAGACCTTAGCAAGGCCTAGTAGGCAATGCCTCTTATGACGACTACCACTGCAAAGTGAGCAGTTGTGCTCTTTGCTCAGTTTGGACCTCACCTCGACATCCTGCTTAACCTAGAGAGGGGGCAATTGTGAGCTCCCGGAAAGAACGCTGAGCAGAGTGTTCACCTCAATGCAGGTGGCTTTTCGTAACCGAATCAAAGTTGCGCAGCACACGAGACTGGTTAGGACTGCCTTCGGTAGCGTTTGGCAAGCTGTGGCAACGTAGGTTTCCAAGGCAGAGGACAGTGTGTCGCCTTGGACTCTGCACGCCAGGAAATGTTAACAAGGGCCTACACGGATGCCTGTTTCTCAGCAGGTCGGGAGGAGACGTGTGGTCTTGCGTGCAGTTGCATGGCAAACAGTGCGGAGGCCAGAGTTCTGTGAGAGCCGACAGCTCTCCTCGCTCTCCATTTAAGCCCGAAGACGGTGGAGAACTCACGGAAACCGTGGCAGGCAAGACCTGTCCGGTGGCCATTTCGCCACTACACTGAGGCCAAGGGTCGCCTTGCGGTTTCCCAGGACGAACGTGGGCTGCAGGATTAGCTCTCCGCCAGAGTTGCAAGAGCCCTGCTTCTCATTCTCAAATACTCGCTTCCTACCCAGGCGTAGGGGCAGAGGATAGATGCTGGGCAATAGCAGGGTCTTGCAAGCAGCCCCTGAGAAACCGGGATCCAAGCTTCCAAAGGGAAAAGCCTGCTTCTGTATGCAGGGTCACCTAGCCTAGTTAGCAGCAAACCTAAGTCCCTGCTGTATTGGCCCTGTGAAGGGAGACCGACGCAAGACACTGGGAACTTCGCTGAATAAAGTTTCCTTTACAGGCGTCTAAGTGTGGCGACTTCCCTAACAGAACGAAGACCTTAGCAAGGCCTAGTAGGCAATGCCTCTTACGACGACTACCACTGCAAAGTGAGCAGTTGTGCTCTTTGCTCAGTTTGGACCTCACCTCGACATCCTGCTTAACCTAGAGAGGGGGCAATTGTGAGCTCCCGGAAAGAACGCTGAGCAGAGTGTTCACCTCAATGCAGGTGGCTTTTCGTAACCGAATCAAAGTTGCGCAGCACACGAGACTGGTTAGGACTGCCTTCGGTAGCGTTTGGCAAGCTGTGGCAACGTAGGTTTCCAAGGCAGAGGACAGTGTGTCGCCTTGGACTCTGCACGCCAGGAAATGTTAACAAGGGCCTACACGGATGCCTGTTTCTCAGCAGGTCGGGAGGAGACGTGTGGTCTTGCGTGCAGTTGCATGGCAAACAGTGCGGAGGCCAGAGTTCTGTGAGAGCCGACAGCTCTCCTCGCTCTCCATTTAAGCCCGAAGACGGTGGAGAACTCACGGAAACCGCGGCAGGCAAGACCTGTCCGGCGGCCATTTCGCCACTACACTGAGGCCAAGGGTCGCCTTGCGGTTTCCCAGGACGAACGTGGGCTGCAGGATTAGCTCTCCTCCAGAGTTGCAAGAGCCCTGCTTCTCAGGCTAAAATACTCGCTTCCTACCCGGGCGTAGGGGCAGAGGACAGATGCTGGGCAATAGCAGAGTCTTGCAAGCAGCCCCTGAGAAACCGGGATCCAAGCTTCCAAAGGGAAAGGCCTGCTTCTGTATGCAGAGTCACCTAGCCCTGTTAGCAGCAAACCTAAGTCCCTGCAGTACTGGCGCTGCAAAGGTTGACCATCGCCAAACAATGGGAACTTCGCTGAATAAATTGTTCTTTCAAGGCCTCTAAGTGTGGCTGGTTCCTTAACACAGGGAAGGCCTCAGCCAGGCGTAGTTGGCAATTCCTCTTACGACGACTACCAGTGTAACGTGAGGAATTGTGCTCTTTGCTCAGGTTGGTCCTCACTACGACTTCCTGCTTAACCTAGAGAGGCGGCAAGTGTGAGCTCCCGGAAAGAACGCTGAGCAGAGTGTTCACCTCAATGCAGGTGGCTTTTCCTCACTGAATGCAAGTGGCCCAGCACATGAGACGGGCTCGGACTGCCTTCGTGAGCGTTGGCATGCTGGGGCAACGTAGGTTTCCAAGGAAGAGGACAGCGTGTCGCCTTGGAGTCTACATGCAAAGAAGTGTTACGAAGGGTCTGCACGGCGGCCTGTTTCTCAGCAGGCCGGGAGGAGACGTGTGGTCTTGCGTTCAGCTGCATGGCAAACAGTGCGGAGGCCAGAGTTCTGTGAGAGCCGACAGCTCTCCTCGCTCTCCATTTAAGCCCGAAGACGGTGGAGAACTCACGGAAACCGCGGCAGGCAAGACCTGTCCGGCGGCCATTTCGCCACTACACTGAGGCCAAGGGTCGCCTTGCGGTTTCCCAGGACGAACGTGGGCTGCAGGATTAGCTCTCCGCCAGAGTTGCAAGAGCCCTGCTTCTCAGGCTAAAATACTCGCTTCCTACCCTTGCGTAGGGGCAGAGGATAGATGCTGGGCAATAGCAGGGTCTTGCAAGCAGCCCCTGAGAAACCGGGATCCAAGCTTCCAAAGGGAAAAGCCTGCTTCTGTGTGCAGGGTCACCTAGCCTAGTTAGCAGCAAACCTAAGTCCCTGCTGTATTGGCCCTGCGAAGGGAGACCGTCGCAAGACACTGGGAACTTCGCTGAATAAAGTTTCCTTTACAGGCGTCTAAGTGTGGCGACTTCCCTAACAGAACGAAGACCTTAGCAAGGCCTAGTAGGCAATGCCTCTTACGACGACTACCACTGCAAAGTGAGCAGTTGTGCTCTTTGCTCAGTTTGGACCTCACCTCGACATCCTGCTTAACCTAGAGAGGGGGCAATTGTGAGCTCCCGGAAAGAACGCTGAGCAGAGTGTTCACCTCAATGCAGGTGGCTTTTCGTAACCGAATCAAAGTTGCGCAGCACACGAGACTGGTTAGGACTGCCTTCGGTAGCGTTTGGCAAGCTGTGGCAACGTAGGTTTCCAAGGCAGAGGACAGTGAGTCGCCTTGGACTCTGCACGCCAGGAAATGTTAACAAGGGCCTACACGGATGCCTGTTTCTCAGCAGGTCGGGAGGAGACGTGTGGTCTTGCGTGCAGTTGCATGGCAAACAGTGCGGAGGCCAGAGTTCTGTGAGAGCCGACAGCTCTCCTCGCTCTCCATTTAAGCCCGAAGACGGTGGAGAACTCACGGAAACCGTGGCAGGCAAGACCTGTCCGGCGGCCATTTCGCCACTACACTGAGGCCAAGGGTCGCCTTGCGGTTTCCCAGGACGAACGTGGGCTGCAGGATTAGCTCTCCGCCAGAGTTGCAAGAGCCCTGCTTCTCAGGCTCAAATACTCGCTTCCTACCCTGGCGTAGGGGCAGAGGATAGATGCTGGGCAATAGCAGGGTCTTGCAAGCAGCCCCTGAGAAACCGGGATCCAAGCTTCCAAAGGGAAACGCCTGCTTCTGTATGCAGGGTCACCTAGCCCTGTTAGCAGCAAACCTAAGTCCCTGCAGTACTGGCGCTGCGAAGGTTGACCATCGCCAAACAATGGGAACTTCGCTGAATAAATTGTTCTTTCAAGGCCTCTAAGTGTGGCTGGTTCCTTAACACAGGGAAGGCCTCAGCCAGGCGTAGTTGGCAATTCCTCTTACGACGACTACCAGTGTAACGTGAGGAATTGTGCTCTTTGCTCAGGTTGGTCCTCACTACGGCTTCCTGCTTAACCTAGAGAGGCGGCAAGTGTGAGCTCCCGGAAAGAACGCTGAGCAGAGTGTTCACCTCAATGCAGGTGGCTTTTCCTCACTGAATGCAAGTGGCCCAGCACATGAGACGGGCTCGGACTGCCTTCGTGAGCGCTGCCATGCTGGGGCAACGTAGGTTTCCAAGGAAGAGGACAGCGTGTCGCCTTGGAGTCTACATGCCAAGAAGTGTTACGAAGGGCCTGCACGGCGGCCTGTTTCTCAGCAGGCCGGGAGGAGACGTGTGGTCTTGCGTTCAGCTGCATGGCAAACAGTGCGGAGGCCAGAGTTCTGTGAGAGCCGACAGCTCTCCTCGCTCTCCATTTAAGCCCGAAGACGGTGGAGAACTCACGGAAACCGCGGCAGGCAAGACCTGTCCGGCGGCCATTTCGCCACTACACTGAGGCCAAGGGTCGCCTTGCGGTTTCCCAGGACGAACGTGGGCTGCAGGATTAGCTCTCCGCCAGAGTTGCAAGAGCCCTGCTTCTCAGGCTAAAATACTCGCTTCCTACCCGGGCGTAGGGGCAGAGGATAGATGCTGGGCAATAGCAGGGTCTTGCAAGCAGCCCCTGAGAAACCGGGATCCAAGCTTCCAAAGGGAAAAGCCTGCTTCTGTATGCAGGGTCACCTAGCCTAGTTAGCAGCAAACCTAAGTCCCTGCTGTATTGGCCCTGCGAAGGGAGACCGTCGCAAGACACTGGGAACTTCGCTGAATAAAGTTTCCTTTCCAGGCGTCTAAGTGTGGCGACTTCCCTAACAGAACGAAGACCTTAGCAAGGCCTAGTAGGCAATGCCTCTTACGACGACTACCACTGCAAAGTGAGCAGTTGTGCTCTTTGCTCAGTTTGGACCTCACCTCGACATCCTGCTTAACCTAGAGAGGGGGCAATTGTGAGCTCCCGGAAAGAACGCTGAGCAGAGTGTTCACCTCAATGCAGGTGGCTTTTCGTAACCGAATCAAAGTTGCGCAGCACACGAGACTGGTTAGGACTGCCTTCGGTAGCGTTTGGCAAGCTGTGGCAACGTAGGTTTCCAAGGCAGAGGACAGTGTGTCGCCTTGGACTCTGCACGCCAGGAAATGTTAACAAGGGCCTACACGGATGCCTGTTTCTCAGCAGGTCGGGAGGAGACGTGTGGTCTTGCGTGCAGTTGCATGGCAAACAGTGCGGAGGCCAGAGTTCTGTGAGAGCCGACAGCTCTCCTCGCTCTCCATTTAAGCCCGAAGACGGTGGAGAACTCACGGAAACCGCGGCAGGCAAGACCTGTCCGGCGGCCATTTCACCACTACACTGAGGCCAAGGGTCGCCTTGCGGTTTCCCAGGACGAACGTGGGCTGCAGGATTAGCTCTCCTCCAGAGTTGCAAGAGCCCTGCTTCTCAGGCTAAAATACTCACTTCCTACCCGGGCGTAGGGGCAGAGGACAGATGCTGGGCAATAGCAGGGTCTTGCAAGCAGCCCCTGAGAAACCGGGATCCAAGCTTCCAAAGGGAAACGCCTGCTTCTGTATGCAGGGTCACCTAGCCCTGTTAGCAGCAAACCTAAGTCCCTGCAGTACTGGCGCTGCAAAGGTTGACCATCGCCAAACAATGGGAACTTCGCTGAATAAATTGTTCTTTCAAGGCCTCTAAGTGTGGCTGGTTTCTTAACACAGGGAAGGCCTCAGCCAGGCGTAGTTGGCAATTCCTCTTACGACGACTACCAGTGTAACGTGAGGAATTGTGCTCTTTGCTCAGGTTGGTCCTCACTACGACTTCCTGCTTAACCTAGAGAGGCGGCAAGTGTGAGCTCCCGGAAAGAACGCTGAGCAGAGTGTTCACCTCAATGCAGGTGGCTTTTCCTCACTGAATGCAAGTGGCCCAGCACATGAGACGGGCTCGGACTGCCTTCGTGAGCGTTGGCATGCTGGGGCAACGTAGGTTTCCAAGGAAGAGGACAGCGTGTCGCCTTGGAGTCTACATGCCAAGAAGTGTTACGAAGGGCCTGCACGGCGGCCTGTTTCTCAGCAGGCCGGGAGGAGACGTGTGGTCTTGCGTTCAGCTGCATGGCAAACAGTGCGGAGGCCAGAGTTCTGTGAGAGCCGACAGCTCTCCTCGCTCTCCATTTAAGCCCGAAGACGGTGGAGAACTCACGGAAACCGCGGCAGGCAAGACCTGTCCGGCGGCCATTTCGCCACTACACTGAGGCCAAGGGTCGCCTTGCGGTTTCCCAGGACGAACGTGGGCTGCAGGATTAGCTCTCCGCCAGAGTTGCAAGAGCCCTGCTTCTCAGGCTAAAATACTCGCTTCCTACCCGGGCGTAGGGGCAGAGGATAGATGCTGGGCAATAGCAGGGTCTTGCAAGCAGCCTCTGAGAAACCGGGATCCAAGCTTCCAAAGGGAAAAGCCTGCTTCTGTATGCAGGGTCACCTAGTCTAGTTAGCAGCAAACCTAAGTCCCTGCTGTATTGGCCCTGCGAAGGGAGACCGTCGCAAGACACTGGGAACTTCGCTGAATAAAGTTTCCTTTCCAGGCGTCTAAGTGTGGCGACTTCCCTAACAGAACGAAGACCTTAGCAAGGCCTAGTAGGCAATGCCTCTTATGACGACTACCACTGCAAAGTGAGCAGTTGTGCTCTTTGCTCAGTTTGGACCTCACCTCGACATCCTGCTTAACCTAGAGAGGGGGCAATTGTGAGCTCCCGGAAAGAACGCTGAGCAGAGTGTTCACCTCAATGCAGGTGGCTTTTCGTAACCGAATCAAAGTTGCGCAGCACACGAGACTGGTTAGGACTGCCTTCGGTAGCGTTTGGCAAGCTGTGGCAACGTAGGTTTCCAAGGCAGAGGACAGTGTGTCGCCTTGGACTCTGCACGCCAGGAAATGTTAACAAGGGCCTACACGGATGCCTGTTTCTCAGCAGGTCGGGAGGAGACGTGTGGTCTTGCGTGCAGTTGCATGGCAAACAGTGCGGAGGCCAGAGTTCTGTGAGAGCCGACAGCTCTCCTCGCTCTCCATTTAAGCCCGAAGACGGTGGAGAACTCACGGAAACCGTGGCAGGCAAGACCTGTCCGGTGGCCATTTCGCCACTACACTGAGGCCAAGGGTCGCCTTGCGGTTTCCCAGGACGAACGTGGGCTGCAGGATTAGCTCTCCGCCAGAGTTGCAAGAGCCCTGCTTCTCATTCTCAAATACTCGCTTCCTACCCAGGCGTAGGGGCAGAGGATAGATGCTGGGCAATAGCAGGGTCTTGCAAGCAGCCCCTGAGAAACCGGGATCCAAGCTTCCAAAGGGAAAAGCCTGCTTCTGTATGCAGGGTCACCTAGCCTAGTTAGCAGCAAACCTAAGTCCCTGCTGTATTGGCCCTGTGAAGGGAGACCGACGCAAGACACTGGGAACTTCGCTGAATAAAGTTTCCTTTACAGGCGTCTAAGTGTGGCGACTTCCCTAACAGAACGAAGACCTTAGCAAGGCCTAGTAGGCAATGCCTCTTACGACGACTACCACTGCAAAGTGAGCAGTTGTGCTCTTTGCTCAGTTTGGACCTCACCTCGACATCCTGCTTAACCTAGAGAGGGGGCAATTGTGAGCTCCCGGAAAGAACGCTGAGCAGAGTGTTCACCTCAATGCAGGTGGCTTTTCGTAACCGAATCAAAGTTGCGCAGCACACGAGACTGGTTAGGACTGCCTTCGGTAGCGTTTGGCAAGCTGTGGCAACGTAGGTTTCCAAGGCAGAGGACAGTGTGTCGCCTTGGACTCTGCACGCCAGGAAATGTTAACAAGGGCCTACACGGATGCCTGTTTCTCAGCAGGTCGGGAGGAGACGTGTGGTCTTGCGTGCAGTTGCATGGCAAACAGTGCGGAGGCCAGAGTTCTGTGAGAGCCGACAGCTCTCCTCGCTCTCCATTTAAGCCCGAAGACGGTGGAGAACTCACGGAAACCGCGGCAGGCAAGACCTGTCCGGCGGCCATTTCGCCACTACACTGAGGCCAAGGGTCGCCTTGCGGTTTCCCAGGACGAACGTGGGCTGCAGGATTAGCTCTCCTCCAGAGTTGCAAGAGCCCTGCTTCTCAGGCTAAAATACTCGCTTCCTACCCGGGCGTAGGGGCAGAGGACAGATGCTGGGCAATAGCAGAGTCTTGCAAGCAGCCCCTGAGAAACCGGGATCCAAGCTTCCAAAGGGAAAGGCCTGCTTCTGTATGCAGAGTCACCTAGCCCTGTTAGCAGCAAACCTAAGTCCCTGCAGTACTGGCGCTGCAAAGGTTGACCATCGCCAAACAATGGGAACTTCGCTGAATAAATTGTTCTTTCAAGGCCTCTAAGTGTGGCTGGTTCCTTAACACAGGGAAGGCCTCAGCCAGGCGTAGTTGGCAATTCCTCTTACGACGACTACCAGTGTAACGTGAGGAATTGTGCTCTTTGCTCAGGTTGGTCCTCACTACGACTTCCTGCTTAACCTAGAGAGGCGGCAAGTGTGAGCTCCCGGAAAGAACGCTGAGCAGAGTGTTCACCTCAATGCAGGTGGCTTTTCCTCACTGAATGCAAGTGGCCCAGCACATGAGACGGGCTCGGACTGCCTTCGTGAGCGTTGGCATGCTGGGGCAACGTAGGTTTCCAAGGAAGAGGACAGCGTGTCGCCTTGGAGTCTACATGCAAAGAAGTGTTACGAAGGGTCTGCACGGCGGCCTGTTTCTCAGCAGGCCGGGAGGAGACGTGTGGTCTTGCGTTCAGCTGCATGGCAAACAGTGCGGAGGCCAGAGTTCTGTGAGAGCCGACAGCTCTCCTCGCTCTCCATTTAAGCCCGAAGACGGTGGAGAACTCACGGAAACCGCGGCAGGCAAGACCTGTCCGGCGGCCATTTCGCCACTACACTGAGGCCAAGGGTCGCCTTGCGGTTTCCCAGGACGAACGTGGGCTGCAGGATTAGCTCTCCGCCAGAGTTGCAAGAGCCCTGCTTCTCAGGCTAAAATACTCGCTTCCTACCCGGGCGTAGGGGCAGAGGATAGATGCTGGGCAATAGCAGGGTCTTGCAAGCAGCCCCTGAGAAACCGGGATCCAAGCTTCCAAAGGGAAAAGCCTGCTTCTGTGTGCAGGGTCACCTAGCCTAGTTAGCAGCAAACCTAAGTCCCTGCTGTATTGGCCCTGCGAAGGGAGACCGTCGCAAGACACTGGGAACTTCGCTGAATAAAGTTTCCTTTACAGGCGTCTAAGTGTGGCGACTTCCCTAACAGAACGAAGACCTTAGCAAGGCCTAGTAGGCAATGCCTCTTACGACGACTACCACTGCAAAGTGAGCAGTTGTGCTCTTTGCTCAGTTTGGACCTCACCTCGACATCCTGCTTAACCTAGAGAGGGGGCAATTGTGAGCTCCCGGAAAGAACGCTGAGCAGAGTGTTCACCTCAATGCAGGTGGCTTTTCGTAACCGAATCAAAGTTGCGCAGCACACGAGACTGGTTAGGACTGCCTTCGGTAGCGTTTGGCAAGCTGTGGCAACGTAGGTTTCCAAGGCAGAGGACAGTGAGTCGCCTTGGACTCTGCACGCCAGGAAATGTTAACAAGGGCCTACACGGATGCCTGTTTCTCAGCAGGTCGGGAGGAGACGTGTGGTCTTGCGTGCAGTTGCATGGCAAACAGTGCGGAGGCCAGAGTTCTGTGAGAGCCGACAGCTCTCCTCGCTCTCCATTTAAGCCCGAAGACGGTGGAGAACTCACGGAAACCGTGGCAGGCAAGACCTGTCCGGCGGCCATTTCGCCACTACACTGAGGCCAAGGGTCGCCTTGCGGTTTCCCAGGACGAACGTGGGCTGCAGGATTAGCTCTCCGCCAGAGTTGCAAGAGCCCTGCTTCTCAGGCTCAAATACTCGCTTCCTACCCTGGCGTAGGGGCAGAGGATAGATGCTGGGCAATAGCAGGGTCTTGCAAGCAGCCCCTGAGAAACCGGGATCCAAGCTTCCAAAGGGAAACGCCTGCTTCTGTATGCAGGGTCACCTAGCCCTGTTAGCAGCAAACCTAAGTCCCTGCAGTACTGGCGCTGCGAAGGTTGACCATCGCCAAACAATGGGAACTTCGCTGAATAAATTGTTCTTTCAAGGCCTCTAAGTGTGGCTGGTTCCTTAACACAGGGAAGGCCTCAGCCAGGCGTAGTTGGCAATTCCTCTTACGACGACTACCAGTGTAACGTGAGGAATTGTGCTCTTTGCTCAGGTTGGTCCTCACTACGGCTTCCTGCTTAACCTAGAGAGGCGGCAAGTGTGAGCTCCCGGAAAGAACGCTGAGCAGAGTGTTCACCTCAATGCAGGTGGCTTTTCCTCACTGAATGCAAGTGGCCCAGCACATGAGACGGGCTCGGACTGCCTTCGTGAGCGCTGCCATGCTGGGGCAACGTAGGTTTCCAAGGAAGAGGACAGCGTGTCGCCTTGGAGTCTACATGCCAAGAAGTGTTACGAAGGGCCTGCACGGCGGCCTGTTTCTCAGCAGGCCGGGAGGAGACGTGTGGTCTTGCGTTCAGCTGCATGGCAAACAGTGCGGAGGCCAGAGTTCTGTGAGAGCCGACAGCTCTCCTCGCTCTCCATTTAAGCCCGAAGAC
Source organism: Globicephala melas (assembly GCF_963455315.2). Lineage (NCBI taxonomy): Eukaryota > Metazoa > Chordata > Mammalia > Artiodactyla > Delphinidae > Globicephala > Globicephala melas. Next base: position 113,560,676 of record NC_083320.1, read on the forward strand.
GGTGGAGAACTCACGGAAACCGCGGCAGGCAAGACCTGTCCGGCGGCCATTTCGCCACTACACTGAGGCCAAGGGTCGCCTTGCGGTTTCCCAGGACGAACGTGGGCTGCAGGATTAGCTCTCCGCCAGAGTTGCAAGAGCCCTGCTTCTCAGGCTAAAATACTCGCTTCCTACCCGGGCGTAGGGGCAGAGGATAGATGCTGGGCAATAGCAGGGTCTTGCAAGCAGCCCCTGAGAAACCGGGATCCAAGCTTCCAAAGGGAAAAGCCTGCTTCTGTATGCAGGGTCACCTAGCCTAGTTAGCAGCAAACCTAAGTCCCTGCTGTATTGGCCCTGCGAAGGGAGACCGTCGCAAGACACTGGGAACTTCGCTGAATAAAGTTTCCTTTCCAGGCGTCTAAGTGTGGCGACTTCCCTAACAGAACGAAGACCTTAGCAAGGCCTAGTAGGCAATGCCTCTTACGACGACTACCACTGCAAAGTGAGCAGTTGTGCTCTTTGCTCAGTTTGGACCTCACCTCGACATCCTGCTTAACCTAGAGAGGGGGCAATTGTGAGCTCCCGGAAAGAACGCTGAGCAGAGTGTTCACCTCAATGCAGGTGGCTTTTCGTAACCGAATCAAAGTTGCGCAGCACACGAGACTGGTTAGGACTGCCTTCGGTAGCGTTTGGCAAGCTGTGGCAACGTAGGTTTCCAAGGCAGAGGACAGTGTGTCGCCTTGGACTCTGCACGCCAGGAAATGTTAACAAGGGCCTACACGGATGCCTGTTTCTCAGCAGGTCGGGAGGAGACGTGTGGTCTTGCGTGCAGTTGCATGGCAAACAGTGCGGAGGCCAGAGTTCTGTGAGAGCCGACAGCTCTCCTCGCTCTCCATTTAAGCCCGAAGACGGTGGAGAACTCACGGAAACCGCGGCAGGCAAGACCTGTCCGGCGGCCATTTCACCACTACACTGAGGCCAAGGGTCGCCTTGCGGTTTCCCAGGACGAACGTGGGCTGCAGGATTAGCTCTCCTCCAGAGTTGCAAGAGCCCTGCTTCTCAGGCTAAAATACTCACTTCCTACCCGGGCGTAGGGGCAGAGGACAGATGCTGGGCAATAGCAGGGTCTTGCAAGCAGCCCCTGAGAAACCGGGATCCAAGCTTCCAAAGGGAAACGCCTGCTTCTGTATGCAGGGTCACCTAGCCCTGTTAGCAGCAAACCTAAGTCCCTGCAGTACTGGCGCTGCAAAGGTTGACCATCGCCAAACAATGGGAACTTCGCTGAATAAATTGTTCTTTCAAGGCCTCTAAGTGTGGCTGGTTCCTTAACACAGGGAAGGCCTCAGCCAGGCGTAGTTGGCAATTCCTCTTACGACGACTACCAGTGTAACGTGAGGAATTGTGCTCTTTGCTCAGGTTGGTCCTCACTACGGCTTCCTGCTTAACCTAGAGAGGCGGCAAGTGTGAGCTCCCGGAAAGAACGCTGAGCAGAGTGTTCACCTCAATGCAGGTGGCTTTTCCTCACTGAATGCAAGTGGCCCAGCACATGAGACGGGCTCGGACTGCCTTCGTGAGCGTTGCCATGCTGGGGCAACGTAGGTTTCCAAGGAAGAGGACAGCGTGTCGCCTTGGAGTCTACATGCCAAGAAGTGTTACGAAGGGCCTGCACGGCGGCCTGTTTCTCAGCAGGCCGGGAGGAGACGTGTGGTCTTGCGTTCAGCTGCATGGCAAACAGTGCGGAGGCCAGAGTTCTGTGAGAGCCGACAGCTCTCCTCGCTCTCCATTTAAGCCCGAAGACGGTGGAGAACTCATGGAAACCGCGGCAGGCAAGACCTGTCCGGCGGCCATTTCGCCACTACACTGAGGCCAAGGGTCGCCTTGCGGTTTCCCAGGACGAACGTGGGCTGCAGGATTAGCTCTCCGCCAGAGTTGCAAGAGCCCTGCTTCTCAGGCTAAAATACTCGCTTCCTACCCGGGCGTAGGGGCAGAGGATAGATGCTGGGCAATAGCAGGGTCTTGCAAGCAGCCCCTGAGAAACCGGGATCCAAGCTTCCAAAGGGAAAAGCCTGCTTCTGTGTGCAGGGTCACCTAGCCTAGTTAGCAGCAAACCTAAGTCCCTGCTGTATTGGCCCTGCGAAGGGAGACCGTCGCAAGACACTGGGAACTTCGCTGAATAAAGTTTCCTTTACAGGCGTCTAAGTGTGGCGACTTCCCTAACAGAACGAAGACCTTAGCAAGGCCTAGTAGGCAATGCCTCTTACGACGACTACCACTGCAAAGTGAGCAGTTGTGCTCTTTGCTCAGTTTGGACCTCACCTCGACATCCTGCTTAACCTAGAGAGGGGGCAATTGTGAGCTCCCGGAAAGAACGCTGAGCAGAGTGTTCACCTCAATGCAGGTGGCTTTTCGTAACCGAATCAAAGTTGCGCAGCACACGAGACTGGTTAGGACTGCCTTCGGTAGCGTTTGGCAAGCTGTGGCAACGTAGGTTTCCAAGGCAGAGGACAGTGTGTCGCCTTGGACTCTGCACGCCAGGAAATGTTAACAAGGGCCTACACGGATGCCTGTTTCTCAGCAGGTCGGGAGGAGACGTGTGGTCTTGCGTGCAGTTGCATGGCAAACAGTGCGGAGGCCAGAGTTCTGTGAGAGCCGACAGCTCTCCTCGCTCTCCATTTAAGCCCGAAGACGGTGGAGAACTCACGGAAACCGTGGCAGGCAAGACCTGTCCGTCGGCCATTTCGCCACTACACTGAGGCCAAGGGTCGCCTTGCGGTTTCCCAGGACGAACGTGGGCTGCAGGATTAGCTCTCCGCCAGAGTTGCAAGAGCCCTGCTTCTCAGGCTAAAATACTCGCTTCCTACCCTGGCGTAGGGGCAGAGGATAGATGCTGGGCAATAGCAGGGTCTTGCAAGCAGCCCCTGAGAAACCGGGATCCAAGCTTCCAAAGGGAAACGCCTGCTTCTGTATGCAGGGTCACCTAGCCCTGTTAGCAGCAAACCTAAGTCCCTGCAGTACTGGCGCTGCAAAGGTTGACCATCGCCAAACAATGGGAACTTCGCTGAATAAATTGTTCTTTCAAGGCCTCTAAGTGTGGCTGGTTTCTTAACACAGGGAAGGCCTCAGCCAGGCGTAGTTGGCAATTCCTCTTACGACGACTACCAGTGTAACGTGAGGAATTGTGCTCTTTGCTCAGGTTGGTCCTCACTACGACTTCCTGCTTAACCTAGAGAGGCGGCAAGTGTGAGCTCCCGGAAAGAACGCTGAGCAGAGTGTTCACCTCAATGCAGGTGGCTTTTCCTCACTGAATGCAAGTGGCCCAGCACATGAGACGGGCTCGGACTGCCTTCGTGAGCGTTGCCATGCTGGGGCAACGTAGGTTTCCAAGGAAGAGGACAGCGTGTCGCCTTGGAGTCTACATGCCAAGAAGTGTTACGAAGGGCCTGCACGGCGGCCTGTTTCTCAGCAGGCCGGGAGGAGACGTGTGGTCTTGCGTTCAGCTGCATGGCAAACAGTGCGGAGGCCAGAGTTCTGTGAGAGCCGACAGCTCTCCTCGCTCTCCATTTAAGCCCGAAGACGGTGGAGAACTCACGGAAACCGCGGCAGGCAAGACCTGTCCGGCGGCCATTTCGCCACTACACTGAGGCCAAGGGTCGCCTTGCGGTTTCCCAGGACGAACGTGGGCTGCAGGATTAGCTCTCCGCCAGAGTTGCAAGAGCCCTGCTTCTCAGGCTAAAATACTCGCTTCCTACCCTGGCGTAGGGGCAGAGGATAGATGCTGGGCAATAGCAGGGTCTTGCAAGCAGCCCCTGAGAAACCGAGATCCAAGCTTCCAAAGGGAAAAGCCTGCTTCTGTATGCAGGGTCACCTAGCCTAGTTAGCAGCAAACCTAAGTCCCTGTTGTATTGGCCCTGTGAAGGGAGACCGACGCAAGACACTGGGAACTTCGCTGAATAAAGTTTCCTTTACAGGCGTCTAAGTGTGGCGACTTCCCTAACAGAACGAAGACCTTAGCAAGGCCTAGTAGGCAATGCCTCTTACGACGACTACCACTGCAAAGTGAGCAGTTGTGCTCTTTGCTCAGTTTGGACCTCACCTCGACATCCTGCTTAACCTAGAGAGGGGGCAATTGTGAGCTCCCGGAAAGAACGCTGAGAAGAGTGTTCACCTCAATGCAGGTGGCTTTTCGTAACCGAATCAAAGTTGCGCAGCACACGAGACTGGATAGGACTGCCTTCGGCAGCGTTTGGCAAGCTGGGGCAACGTAGGTTTCCAAGGCAGAGGACAGTGTGTCGCCTTGGACTCTGCACGCCAGGAAATGTTAACAAGGGCCTACACGGATGCCTGTTTCTCAGCAGGTCGGGAGGAGACGTGTGGTCTTGCGTGCAGTTGCATGGCAAACAGTGCGGAGGCCAGAGTTCTGTGAGAGCCGACAGCTCTCCTCGCTCTCCATTTAAGCCCGAAGACGGTGGAGAACTCACGGAAACCGTGGCAGGCAAGACCTGTCCGGCGGCCATTTCGCCACTACACTGAGGCCAAGGGTCGCCTTGCGGTTTCCCAGGACGAACGTGGGCTGCAGGATTAGCTCTCCTCCAGAGTTGCAAGAGCCCTGCTTCTCAGGCTAAAATACTCACTTCCTACCCGGGCGTAGGGGCAGAGGACAGATGCTGGGCAATAGCAGGGTCTTGCAAGCAGCCCCTGAGAAACCGGGATCCAAGCTTCCAAAGGGAAACGCCTGCTTCTGTATGCAGGGTCACCTAGCCCTGTTAGCAGCAAACCTAAGTCCCTGCAGTACTGGCGCTGCAAAGGTTGACCATCGCCAAACAATGGGAACTTCGCTGAATAAATTGTTCTTTCAAGGCCTCTAAGTGTGGCTGGTTCCTTAACACAGGGAAGGCCTCAGCCAGGCGTAGTTGGCAATTCCTCTTACGACGACTACCAGTGTAACGTGAGGAATTGTGCTCTTTGCTCAGGTTGGTCCTCACTACGGCTTCCTGCTTAACCTAGAGAGGCGGCAAGTGTGAGCTCCCGGAAAGAACGCTGAGCAGAGTGTTCACCTCAATGCAGGTGGCTTTTCCTCACTGAATGCAAGTGGCCCAGCACATGAGACGGGCTCGGACTGCCTTCGTGAGCGCTGCCATGCTGGGGCAACGTAGGTTTCCAAGGAAGAGGAGAGCGTGTCGCCTTGGAGTCTACATGCCAAGAAGTGTTACGAAGGGCCTGCACGGCGGCCTGTTTCTCAGCAGGCCGGGAGGAGACGTGTGGTCTTGCGTTCAGCTGCATGGCAAACAGTGCGGAGGCCAGAGTTCTGTGAGAGCCGACAGCTCTCCTCGCTCTCCATTTAAGCCCGAAGACGGTGGAGAACTCACGGAAACCGCGGCAGGCAAGACCTGTCCGGCGGCCATTTCGCCACTACACTGAGGCCAAGGGTCGCCTTGCGGTTTCCCAGGACGAACGTGGGCTGCAGGATTAGCTCTCCGCCAGAGTTGCAAGAGCCCTGCTTCTCAGGCTAAAATACTCGCTTCCTACCCGGGCGTAGGGGCAGAGGATAGATGCTGGGCAATAGCAGGGTCTTGCAAGCAGCCCCTGAGAAACCGGGATCCAAGCTTCCAAAGGGAAAAGCCTGCTTCTGTATGCAGGGTCACCTAGCCTAGTTAGCAGCAAACCTAAGTCCCTGCTGTATTGGCCCTGCGAAGGGAGACCGTCGCAAGACACTGGGAACTTCGCTGAATAAAGTTTCCTTTACAGGCGTCTAAGTGTGGCGACTTCCCTAACAGAACGAAGACCTTAGCAAGGCCTAGTAGGCAATGCCTCTTACGACGACTACCACTGCAAAGTGAGCAGTTGTGCTCTTTGCTCAGTTTGGACCTCACCTCGACATCCTGCTTAACCTAGAGAGGGGGCAATTGTGAGCTCCCGGAAAGAACGCTGAGCAGAGTGTTCACCTCAATGCAGGTGGCTTTTCGTAACCGAATCAAAGTTGCGCAGCACACGAGACTGGTTAGGACTGCCTTCGGTAGCGTTTGGCAAGCTGTGGCAACGTAGGTTTCCAAGGCAGAGGACAGTGTGTCGCCTTGGACTCTGCACGCCAGGAAATGTTAACAAGGGCCTACACGGATGCCTGTTTCTCAGCAGGTCGGGAGGAGACGTGTGGTCTTGCGTGCAGTTGCATGGCAAACAGTGCGGAGGCCAGAGTTCTGTGAGAGCCGACAGCTCTCCTCGCTCTCCATTTAAGCCCGAAGACGGTGGAGAACTCACGGAAACCGTGGCAGGCAAGACCTGTCCGGCGGCCATTTCGCCACTACACTGAGGCCAAGGGTCGCCTTGCGGTTTCCCAGGACGAACGTGGGCTGCAGGATTAGCTCTCCGCCAGAGTTGCAAGAGCCCTGCTTCTCAGGCTAAAATACTCGCTTCCTACCCTGGCGTAGGGGCAGAGGATAGATGCTGGGCAATAGCAGGGTCTTGCAAGCAGCCCCTGAGAAACCGGGATCCAAGCTTCCAAAGGGAAAAGCCTGCTTCTGTATGCAGGGTCACCTAGCCTAGTTAGCAGCAAACCTAAGTCCCTGTTGTATTGGCCCTGTGAAGGGAGACCGACGCAAGACACTGGGAACTTCGCTGAATAAAGTTTCCTTTACAGGCGTCTAAGTGTGGCGACTTCCCTAACAGAACGAAGACCTTAGCAAGGCCTAGTAGGCAATGCCTCTTACGACGACTACCACTGCAAAGTGAGCAGTTGTGCTCTTTGCTCAGTTTGGACCTCACCTCGACATCCTGCTTAACCTAGAGAGGGGGCAATTGTGAGCTCCCGGAAAGAACGCTGAGCAGAGTGTTCACCTCAATGCAGGTGGCTTTTCGTAACCGAATCAAAGTTGCGCAGCACACGAGACTGGTTAGGACTGCCTTCGGTAGCGTTTGGCAAGCTGTGGCAACGTAGGTTTCCAAGGCAGAGGACAGTGTGTCGCCTTGGACTCTGCACGCCAGGAAATGTTAACAAGGGCCTACACGGATGCCTGTTTCTCAGCAGGTCGGGAGGAGCCGTGTGGTCTTGCGTGCAGTTGCATGGCAAACAGTGCGGAGGCCAGAGTTCTGTGAGAGCCGACAGCTCTCCTCGCTCTCCATTTAAGCCCGAAGACGGTGGAGAACTCACGGAAACCGCGGCAGGCAAGACCTGTCCGGCGGCCATTTCGCCACTACACTGAGGCCAAGGGTCGCCTTGCGGTTTCCCAGGACGAACGTGGGCTGCAGGATTAGCTCTCCGCCAGAGTTGCAAGAGCCCTGCTTCTCAGGCTAAAATACTCGCTTCCTACCCGGGCGTAGGGGCAGAGGACAGATGCTGGGCAATAGCAGGGTCTTGCAAGCAGCCCCTGAGAAACCGGGATCCAAGCTTCCAAAGGGAAACGCCTGCTTCTGTGTGCAGGGTCACCTAGCCCTGTTAGCAGCAAACCTAAGTCCCTGCAGTACTGGCGCTGCAAAGGTTGACCATCGCCAAACAATGGGAACTTCGCTGAATAAATTGTTCTTTCAAGGCCTCTAAGTGTGGCTGGTTCCTTAACACAGGGAAGGCCTCAGCCAGGCGTAGTTGGCAATTCCTCTTACGACGACTACCAGTGTAACGTGAGGAATTGTGCTCTTTGCTCAGGTTGGTCCTCACTACGACTTCCTGCTTAACCTAGAGAGGTGGCAAGTGTGAGCTCCCGGAGAGAACGCTGAGCAGAGTGTTCACCTCAAGGCAGGTGGCTTTTCCTCACTGAATGCAAGTGGCCCAGCACATGAGACGGGCTCGGACTGCCTTCGTGAGCGTTGCCATGCTGGGGCAACGTAGGTTTCCAAGGAAGAGGACAGCGTGTCGCCTTGGAGTCTACATGCCAAGAAGTGTTACGAAGGGCCTGCACGGCGGCCTGTTTCTCAGCAGGCCGGGAGGAGACGTGTGGTCTTGCGTTCAGCTGCATGGCAAACAGTGCGGAGGCCAGAGTTCTGTGAGAGCCGACAGCTCTCCTCGCTCTCCATTTAAGCCCGAAGACGGTGGAGAACTCACGGAAACCGCGGCAGGCAAGACCTGTCCGGCGGCCATTTCGCCACTACACTGAGGCCAAGGGTCGCCTTGCGGTTTCCCAGGACGAACGTGGGCTGCAGGATTAGCTCTCCGCCAGAGTTGCAAGAGCCCTGCTTCTCAGGCTAAAATACTCGCTTCCTACCCGGGCGTAGGGACAGAGGATAGATGCTGGGCAATAGCAGGGTCTTGCAAGCAGCCCCTGAGAAACCGGGATCCAAGCTTCCAAAGGGAAAAGCCTGCTTCTGTATGCAGGGTCACCTAGCCTAGTTAGCAGCAAACCTAAGTCCCTGCTGTATTGGCCCTGCGAAGGGAGACCGTCGCAAGACACTGGGAACTTCGCTGAATAAAGTTTCCTTTCCAGGCGTCTAAGTGTGGCGACTTCCCTAACAGAACGAAGACCTTAGCAAGGCCTAGTAGGCAATGCCTCTTACGACGACTACCACTGCAAAGTGAGCAGTTGTGCTCTTTGCTCAGTTTGGACCTCACCTCGACATCCTGCTTAACCTAGAGAGGGGGCAATTGTGAGCTCCCGGAAAGAACGCTGAGCAGAGTGTTCACCTCAATGCAGGTGGCTTTTCGTAACCGAATCAAAGTTGCGCAGCCACGAGACTGGTTAGGACTGCCTTCGGTAGCGTTTGGCAAGCTGTGGCAACGTAGGTTTCCAAGGCAGAGGACAGTGTGTCGCCTTGGACTCTGCACGCCAGGAAATGTTAACAAGGGCCTACACGGATGCCTGTTTCTCAGCAGGTCGGGAGGAGACGTGTGGTCTTGCGTGCAGTTGCATGGCAAACAGTGCGGAGGCCAGAGTTCTGTGAGAGCCGACAGCTCTCCTCGCTCTCCATTTAAGCCCGAAGACGGTGGAGAACTCACGGAAACCGCGGCAGGCAAGACCTGTCCGGCGGCCATTTCGCCACTACACTGAGGCCAAGGGTCGCCTTGCGGTTTCCCAGGACGAACGTGGGCTGCAGGATTAGCTCTCCTCCAGAGTTGCAAGAGCCCTGCTTCTCAGGCTAAAATACTCGCTTCCTACCCGGGCGAAGGGGCAGAGGATAGATGCTGGGCAATAGCAGGGTCTTGCAAGCAGCCCCTGAGAAACCGGGATCCAAGCTTCCAAAGGGAAAAGCCTGCTTCTGTATGCAGGGTCACCTAGCCTAGTTAGCAGCAAACCTAAGTCCCTGCTGTATTGGCCCTGCGAAGGGAGACCGTCGCAAGACACTGGGAACTTCGCTGAATAAAGTTTCCTTTCCAGGCGTCTAAGTGTGGCGACTTCCCTAATAGAACGAAGACCTTAGCAAGGCCTAGTAGGCAATGCCTCTTACGACGACTACCACTGCAAAGTGAGCAGTTGTGCTCTTTGCTCAGTTTGGACCTCACCTCGACATCCTGCTTAACCTAGAGAGGGGGCAATTGTGAGCTCCCGGAAAGAACGCTGAGCAGAGTGTTCACCTCAATGCAGGTGGCTTTTCGTAACCGAATCAAAGTTGCGCAGCACACGAGACTGGTTAGGACTGCCTTCGGTAGCGTTTGGCAAGCTGTGGCAACGTAGGTTTCCAAGGCAGAGGACAGTGTGTCGCCTTGGACTCTGCACGCCAGGAAATGTTAACAAGGGCCTACACGGATGCCTGTTTCTCAGCAGGTCGGGAGGAGACGTGTGGTCTTGCGTGCAGTTGCATGGCAAACAGTGCGGAGGCCAGAGTTCTGTGAGAGCCGACAGCTCTCCTCGCTCTCCATTTAAGCCCGAAGACGGTGGAGAACTCACGGAAACCGCGGCAGGCAAGACCTGTCCGGCGGCCATTTCGCCACTACACTGAGGCCAAGGGTCGCCTTTCGGTTTCCCAGGACGAACGTGGGCTGCAGGATTAGCTCTCCGCCAGAGTTGCAAGAGCCCTGCTTCTCAGGCTAAAATACTCGCTTCCTACCCTGGCGTAGGGGCAGAGGATAGATGCTGGGCAATAGCAGGGTCTTGCAAGCAGCCCCTGAGAAACCGAGATCCAAGCTTCCAAAGGGAAAAGCCTGCTTCTGTATGCAGGGTCACCTAGCCTAGTTAGCAGCAAACCTAAGTCCCTGTTGTATTGGCCCTGCGAAGGGAGACCGACGCAAGACACTGGGAACTTCGCTGAATAAAGTTTCCTTTCCAGGCGTCTAAGTGTGGCGACTTCCCTAACAGAACGAAGACCTTAGCAAGGCCTAGTAGGCAATGCCTCTTACGACGACTACCACTGCAAAGTGAGCAGTTGTGCTCTTTGCTCAGTTTGGACCTCACCTCGACATCCTGCTTAACCTAGAGAGGGGGCAATTGTGAGCTCCCGGAAAGAACGCTGAGCAGAGTGTTCACCTCAATGCAGGTGGCTTTTCGTAACCGAATCAAAGTTGCGCAGCACACGAGACTGGTTAGGACTGCCTTCGGTAGCGTTTGGCAAGCTGTGGCAACGTAGGTTTCCAAGGCAGAGGACAGTGTGTCGCCTTGGACTCTGCACGCCAGGAAATGTTAACAAGGGCCTACACGGATGCCTGTTTCTCAGCAGGTCGGGAGGAGACGTGTGGTCTTGCGTGCAGTTGCATGGCAAACAGTGCGGAGGCCAGAGTTCTGTGAGAGCCGACAGCTCTCCTCGCTCTCCATTTAAGCCCGAAGACGGTGGAGAACTCACGGAAACCGCGGCAGGCAAGACCTGTCCGGCGGCCATTTCGCCACTACACTGAGGCCAAGGGTCGCCTTGCGGTTTCCCAGGACGAACGTGGGCTGCAGGATTAGCTCTCCTCCAGAGTTGCAAGAGCCCTGCTTCTCAGGCTAAAATACTCGCTTCCTACCCGGGCGTAGGGGCAGAGGACAGATGCTGGGCAATAGCAGGGTCTTGCAAGCAGCCCCTGAGAAACCGGGATCCAAGCTTCCAAAGGGAAACGCCTGCTTCTGTATGCAGGGTCACCTAGCCCTGTTAGCAGCAAACCTAAGTCCCTGCAGTACTGGCGCTGCAAAGGTTGACCATCGCCAAACAATGGGAACTTCGCTGAATAAATTGTTCTTTCAAGGCCTCTAAGTGTGGCTGGTTCCTTAACACAGGGAAGGCCTCAGCCAGGCGTAGTTGGCAATTCCTCTTACGACGACTACCAGTGTAACGTGAGGAATTGTGCTCTTTGCTCAGGTTGGTCCTCACTACGACTTCCTGCTTAACCTAGAGAGGTGGCAAGTGTGAGCTCCCGGAGAGAACGCTGAGCAGAGTGTTCACCTCAAGGCAGGTGGCTTTTCCTCACTGAATGCAAGTGGCCCAGCACATGAGACGGGCTCGGACTGCCTTCGTGAGCGTTGCCATGCTGGGGCAACGTAGGTTTCCAAGGAAGAGGACAGCGTGTCGCCTTGGAGTCTACATGCCAAGAAGTGTTACGAAGGGCCTGCACGGCGGCCTGTTTCTCAGCAGCCCGGGAGGAGACGTGTGGTCTTGCGTTCAGCTGCATGGCAAACAGTGCGGAGGCCAGAGTTCTGTGAGAGCCGACAGCTCTCCTCGCTCTCCATTTAAGCCCGAAGACGGTGGAGAACTCACGGAAACCGCGGCAGGCAAGACCTGTCCGGCGGCCATTTCGCCACTACACTGAGGCCAAGGGTCGCCTTGCGGTTTCCCAGGACGAACGTGGGCTGCAGGATTAGCTCTCCGCCAGAGTTGCAAGAGCCCTGCTTCTCAGGCTAAAATACTCGCTTCCTACCCGGGCGTACGGGCAGAGGATAGATGCTGGGCAATAGCAGGGTCTTGCAAGCAGCCCCTGAGAAACCGGGATCCAAGCTTCCAAAGGGAAAAGCCTGCTTCTGTATGCAGGGTCACCTAGCCTAGTTAGCAGCAAACCTAAGTCCCTGCTGTATTGGCCCTGCGAAGGGAGACCGTCGCAAGACACTGGGAACTTCGCTGAATAAAGTTTCCTTTCCAGGCGTCTAAGTGTGGCGACTTCCCTAACAGAACGAAGACCTTAGCAAGGCCTAGTAGGCAATGCCTCTTACGACGACTACCACTGCAAAGTGAGCAGTTGTGCTCTTTGCTCAGTTTGGACCTCACCTCGACATCCTGCTTAACCTAGAGAGGGGGCAATTGTGAGCTCCCGGAAAGAACGCTGAGCAGAGTGTTCACCTCAATGCAGGTGGCTTTTTGTAACCGAATCAAAGTTGCGCAGCCACGAGACTGGTTAGGACTGCCTTCGGTAGCGTTTGGCAAGCTGTGGCAACGTAGGTTTCCAAGGCAGAGGACAGTGTGTCGCCTTGGACTCTGCACGCCAGGAAATGTTAACAAGGGCCTACACGGATGCCTGTTTCTCAGCAGGTCGGGAGGAGACGTGTGGTCTTGCGTGCAGTTGCATGGCAAACAGTGCGGAGGCCAGAGTTCTGTGAGAGCCGACAGCTCTCCTCGCTCTCCATTTAAGCCCGAAGACGGTGGAGAACTCACGGAAACCGCGGCAGGCAAGACCTGTCCGGCGGCCATTTCGCCACTACACTGAGGTCAAGGGTCGCCTTGCGGTTTCCCAGGACGAACGTGGGCTGCAGGATTAGCTCTCCTCCAGAGTTGCAAGAGCCCTGCTTCTCAGGCTAAAATACTCGCTTCCTACCCGGGCGTAGGGGCAGAGGATAGATGCTGGGCAATAGCAGGGTCTTGCAAGCAGCCCCTGAGAAACCGGGATCCAAGCTTCCAAAGGGAAAAGCCTGCTTCTGTATGCAGGGTCACCTAGCCTAGTTAGCAGCAAACCTAAGTCCCTGCTGTATTGGCCCTGCGAAGGGAGACCGTCGCAAGACACTGGGAACTTCGCTGAATAAAGTTTCCTTTCCAGGCGTCTAAGTGTGGCGACTTCCCTAATAGAACGAAGACCTTAGCAAGGCCTAGTAGGCAATGCCTCTTACGACGACTACCACTGCAAAGTGAGCAGTTGTGCTCTTTGCTCAGTTTGGACCTCACCTCGACATCCTGCTTAACCTAGAGAGGGGGCAATTGTGAGCTCCCGGAAAGAACGCTGAGCAGAGTGTTCACCTCAATGCAGGTGGCTTTTCGTAACCGAATCAAAGTTGCGCAGCACACGAGACTGGTTAGGACTGCCTTCGGTAGCGTTTGGCAAGCTGTGGCAACGTAGGTTTCCAAGGCAGAGGACAGTGTGTCGCCTTGGACTCTGCACGCCAGGAAATGTTAACAAGGGCCTACACGGATGCCTGTTTCTCAGCAGGTCGGGAGGAGACGTGTGGTCTTGCGTGCAGTTGCATGGCAAACAGTGCGGAGGCCAGAGTTCTGTGAGAGCCGACAGCTCTCCTCGCTCTCCATTTAAGCCCGAAGACGGTGGAGAACTCACGGAAACCGCGGCAGGCAAGACCTGTCCGGCGGCCATTTCGCCACTACACTGAGGCCAAGGGTCGCCTTTCGGTTTCCCAGGACGAACGTGGGCTGCAGGATTAGCTCTCCGCCAGAGTTGCAAGAGCCCTGCTTCTCAGGCTAAAATACTCGCTTCCTACCCTGGCGTAGGGGCAGAGGATAGATGCTGGGCAATAGCAGGGTCTTGCAAGCAGCCCCTGAGAAACCGAGATCCAAGCTTCCAAAGGGAAAAGCCTGCTTCTGTATGCAGGGTCACCTAGCCTAGTTAGCAGCAAACCTAAGTCCCTGTTGTATTGGCCCTGCGAAGGGAGACCGACGCAAGACACTGGGAACTTCGCTGAATAAAGTTTCCTTTCCAGGCGTCTAAGTGTGGTGACTTCCCTAACAGAACGAAGACCTTAGCAAGGCCTAGTAGGCAATGCCTCTTACGACGACTACCACTGCAAAGTGAGCAGTTGTGCTCTTTGCTCAGTTTGGACCTCACCTCGACATCCTGCTTAACCTAGAGAGGGGGCAATTGTGAGCTCCCGGAAAGAACGCTGAGCAGAGTGTTCACCTCAATGCAGGTGGCTTTTCGTAACCGAATCAAAGTTGCGCAGCACACGAGACTGGTTAGGACTGCCTTCGGTAGCGTTTGGCAAGCTGTGGCAACGTAGGTTTCCAAGGCAGAGGACAGTGTGTCGCCTTGGACTCTGCACGCCAGGAAATGTTAACAAGGGCCTACACGGATGCCTGTTTCTCAGCAGGTCGGGAGGAGACGTGTGGTCTTGCGTGCAGTTGCATGGCAAACAGTGCGGAGGCCAGAGTTCTGTGAGAGCCGACAGCTCTCCTCGCTCTCCATTTAAGCCCGAAGACGGTGGAGAACTCACGGAAACCGCGGCAGGCAAGACCTGTCCGGCGGCCATTTCGCCACTACACTGAGGCCAAGGGTCGCCTTGCGGTTTCCCAGGACGAACGTGGGCTGCAGGATTAGCTCTCCTCCAGAGTTGCAAGAGCCCTGCTTCTCAGGCTAAAATACTCGCTTCCTACCCGGGCGTAGGGGCAGAGGACAGATGCTGGGCAATAGCAGGGTCTTGCAAGCAGCCCCTGAGAAACCGGGATCCAAGCTTCCAAAGGGAAACGCCTGCTTCTGTATGCAGGGTCACCTAGCCCTGTTAGCAGCAAACCTAAGTCCCTGCAGTACTGGCGCTGCAAAGGTTGACCATCGCCAAACAATGGGAACTTCGCTGAATAAATTGTTCTTTCAAGGCCTCTAAGTGTGGCTGGTTCCTTAACACAGGGAAGGCCTCAGCCAGGCGTAGTTGGCAATTCCTCTTACGACGACTACCAGTGTAACGTGAGGAATTGTGCTCTTTGCTCAGGTTGGTCCTCACTACGACTTCCTGCTTAACCTAGAGAGGTGGCAAGTGTGAGCTCCCGGAAAGAACGCTGAGCAGAGTGTTCACCTCAAGGCAGGTGGCTTTTCCTCACTGAATGCAAGTGGCCCAGCACATGAGACGGGCTCGGACTGCCTTCGTGAGCGTTGCCATGCTGGGGCAACGTAGGTTTCCAAGGAAGAGGACAGCGTGTCGCCTTGGAGTCTACATGCCAAGAAGTGTTACGAAGGGCCTGCACGGCGGCCTGTTTCTCAGCAGCCCGGGAGGAGACGTGTGGTCTTGCGTTCAGCTGCATGGCAAACAGTGCGGAGGCCAGAGTTCTGTGAGAGCCGACAGCTCTCCTCGCTCTCCATTTAAGCCCGAAGACGGTGGAGAACTCACGGAAACCGCGGCAGGCAAGACCTGTCCGGCGGCCATTTCGCCACTACACTGAGGCCAAGGGTCGCCTTGCGGTTTCCCAGGACGAACGTGGGCTGCAGGATTAGCTCTCCGCCAGAGTTGCAAGAGCCCTGCTTCTCAGGCTAAAATACTCGCTTCCTACCCGGGCGTAGGGGCAGAGGATAGATGCTGGGCAATAGCAGGGTCTTGCAAGCAGCCCCTGAGAAACCGGGATCCAAGCTTCCAAAGGGAAAAGCCTGCTTCTGTATGCAGGGTCACCTAGCCTAGTTAGCAGCAAACCTAAGTCCCTGCTGTATTGGCCCTGCGAAGGGAGACCGTCGCAAGACACTGGGAACTTCGCTGAATAAAGTTTCCTTTCCAGGCGTCTAAGTGTGGCGACTTCCCTAACAGAACGAAGACCTTAGCAAGGCCTAGTAGGCAATGCCTCTTACGACGACTACCACTGCAAAGTGAGCAGTTGTGCTCTTTGCTCAGTTTGGACCTCACCTCGACATCCTGCTTAACCTAGAGAGCGGGCAATTGTGAGCTCCCGGAAAGAACGCTGAGCAGAGTGTTCACCTCAATGCAGGTGGCTTTTCGTAACCGAATCAAAGTTGCGCAGCGCACGAGACTGGTTAGGACTGCCTTCGGTAGCGTTTGGCAAGCTGTGGCAACGTAGGTTTCCAAGGCAGAGGACAGTGTGTCGCCTTGGACTCTGCACGCCAGGAAATGTTAACAAGGGCCTACACGGATGCCTGTTTCTCAGCAGGTCGGGAGGAGACGTGTGGTCTTGCGTGCAGTTGCATGGCAAACAGTGCGGAGGCCAGAGTTCTGTGAGAGCCGACAGCTCTCCTCGCTCTCCATTTAAGCCCGAAGACGGTGGAGAACTCACGGAAACCGCGGCAGGCAAGACCTGTCCGGCGGCCATTTCGCCACTACACTGAGGCCAAGGGTCGCCTTGCGGTTTCCCAGGACGAACGTGGGCTCCAGGATTAGCTCTCCGCCAGAGTTGCAAGAGCCCTGCTTCTCAGGCTAAAATACTCGCTTCCTACCCGGGCGTAGGGGCAGAGGACAGATGCTGGGCAATAGCAGGGTCTTGCAAGCAGCCCCTGAGAAACCGGGATCCAAGCTTCCAAAGGGAAACGCCTGCTTCTGTATGCAGGGTCACCTAGCCCTGTTAGCAGCAAACCTAAGTCCCTGCAGTACTGGCGCTGCAAAGGTTGACCATCGCCAAACAATGGGAACTTCGCTGAATAAATTGTTCTTTCAAGGCCTCTAAGTGTGGCTGGTTCCTTAACACAGGGAAGGCCTCAGCCAGGCGTAGTTGGCAATTCCTCTTACGACGACTACCAGTGTAACGTGAGGAATTGTGCTCTTTGCTCAGGTTGGTCCTCACTACGACTTCCTGCTTAACCTAGAGAGGCGGCAAGTGTGAGCTCCCGGAAAGAACGCTGAGCAGAGTGTTCACCTCAATGCAGGTGGCTTTTCCTCACTGAATGCAAGTGGCCCAGCACATGAGACGGGCTCGGACTGCCTTCGTGAGCGTTGGCATGCTGGGGCAACGTAGGTTTCCAAGGAAGAGGACAGCGTGTCGCCTTGGAGTCTACATGCCAAGAAGTGTTACGAAGGGCCTGCACGGCGGCCTGTTTCTCAGCAGGCCGGGAGGAGACGTGTGGTCTTGCGTTCAGCTGCATGGCAAACAGTGCGGAGGCCAGAGTTCTGTGAGAGCCGACAGCTCTCCTCGCTCTCCATTTAAGCCCGAAGACGGTGGAGAACTCACGGAAACCGCGGCAGGCAAGACCTGTCCGGCGGCCATTTCGCCACTACACTGAGGCCAAGGGTCGCCTTGCGGTTTCCCAGGACGAACGTGGGCTACAGGATTAGCTCTCCGCCAGAGTTGCAAGAGCCCTGCTTCTCAGGCTAAAATACTCGCTTCCTACCCGGGCGTAGGGACAGAGGATAGATGCTGGGCAATAGCAGGGTCTTGCAAGCAGCCTCTGAGAAACCGGGATCCAAGCTTCCAAAGGGAAAAGCCTGCTTCTGTATGCAGGGTCACCTAGCCTCGTTAGCAGCAAACCTAAGTCCCTGCTGTATTGGCCCTGCGAAGGGAGACCGTCGCAAGACACTGGGAACTTCGCTGAATAAAGTTTCCTTTCCAGGCGTCTAAGTGTGGCGACTTCCCTAACAGAACGAAGACCTTAGCAAGGCCTAGTAGGCAATGCCTCTTACGACGACTACCACTGCAAAGTGAGCAGTTGTGCTCTTTGCTCAGTTTGGACCTCATCTCGACATCCTGCTTAACCTAGAGAGGGGGCAATTGTGAGCTCCCGGAAAGAACGCTGAGCAGAGTGTTCACCTCAATGCAGGTGGCTTTTCGTAACCGAATCAAAGTTGCGCAGCCACGAGACTGGTTAGGACTGCCTTCGGTAGCGTTTGGCAAGCTGTGGCAACGTAGGTTTCCAAGGCAGAGGACAGTGTGTCGCCTTGGACTCTGCACGCCAGGAAATGTTAACAAGGGCCTACACGGATGCCTGTTTCTCAGCAGGTCGGGAGGAGACGTGTGGTCTTGCGTGCAGTTGCATGGCAAACAGTGCGGAGGCCAGAGTTCTGTGAGAGCCGACAGCTCTCCTCGCTCTCCATTTAAGCCCGAAGACGGTGGAGAACTCACGGAAACCGCGGCAGGCAAGACCTGTCCGGCGGCCATTTCGCCACTACACTGAGGCCAAGGGTCGCCTTGCGGTTTCCCAGGACGAACGTGGGCTGCAGGATTAGCTCTCCGCCAGAGTTGCAAGAGCCCTGCTTCTCAGGCTAAAATACTCGCTTCCTACCCGGGCGTAGGGGCAGAGGACAGATGCTGGGCAATAGCAGGGTCTTGCAAGCAGCCCCTGAGAAACCGGGATCCAAGCTTCCAAAGGGAAACGCCTGCTTCTGTATGCAGGGTCACCTAGCCCTGTTAGCAGCAAACCTAAGTCCCTGCAGTACTGGCGCTGCAAAGGTTGACCATCGCCAAACAATGGGAACTTCGCTGAATAAATTGTTCTTTCAAGGCCTCTAAGTGTGGCTGGTTCCTTAACACAGGGAAGGCCTCAGCCAGGCGTAGTTGGCAATTCCTCTTACGACGACTACCAGTGTAACGTGAGGAATTGTGCTCTTTGCTCAGGTTGGTCCTCACTACGACTTCCTGCTTAATCTAGAGAGGCGGCAAGTGTGAGCTCCCGGAAAGAACGCTGAGCAGAGTGTTCACCTCAAGGCAGGTGGCTTTTCCTCACTGAATGCAAGTGGCCCAGCACATGAGACGGGCTCGGACTGCCTTCGTGAGCGTTGCCATGCTGGGGCAACGTAGGTTTCCAAGGAAGAGGACAGCGTGTCGCCTTGGAGTCTACATGCCAAGAAGTGTTACGAAGGGCCTGCACGGCGGCCTGTTTCTCAGCAGCCCGGGAGGAGACGTGTGGTCTTGCGTTCAGCTGCATGGCAAACAGTGCGGAGGCCAGAGTTCTGTGAGAGCCGACAGCTCTCCTCGCTCTCCATTTAAGCCCGAAGACGGTGGAGAACTCACGGAAACCGCGGCAGGCAAGACCTGTCCGGCGGCCATTTCGCCACTACACTGAGGCCAAGGGTCGCCTTGCGGTTTCCCAGGACGAACGTGGGCTACAGGATTAGCTCTCCGCCAGAGTTGCAAGAGCCCTGCTTCTCAGGCTAAAATACTCGCTTCCTACCCGGGCGTAGGGACAGAGGATAGATGCTGGGCAATAGCAGGGTCTTGCAAGCAGCCTCTGAGAAACCGGGATCCAAGCTTCCAAAGGGAAAAGCCTGCTTCTGTATGCAGGGTCACCTAGCCTCGTTAGCAGCAAACCTAAGTCCCTGCTGTATTGGCCCTGCGAAGGGAGACCGTCGCAAGACACTGGGAACTTCGCTGAATAAAGTTTCCTTTGCAGGCGTCTAAGTGTGGCGACTTCCCTAACAGAACGAAGACCTTAGCAAGGCCTAGTAGGCAATGCCTCTTACGACGACTACCACTGCAAAGTGAGCAGTTGTGCTCTTTGCTCAGTTTGGACCTCACCTCGACATCCTGCTTAACCTAGAGAGGGGGCAATTGTGAGCTCCCGGAAAGAACGCTGAGCAGAGTGTTCACCTCAATGCAGGTGGCTTTTCGTAACCGAATCAAAGTTGCGCAGCCACGAGACTGGTTAGGACTGCCTTCGGTAGCGTTTGGCAAGCTGTGGCAACGTAGGTTTCCAAGGCAGAGGACAGTGTGTCGCCTTGGACTCTGCACGCCAGGAAATGTTAACAAGGGCCTACACGGATGCCTGTTTCTCAGCAGGTCGGGAGGAGACGTGTGGTCTTGCGTGCAGTTGCATGGCAAACAGTGCGGAGGCCAGAGTTCTGTGAGAGCCGACAGCTCTCCTCGCTCTCCATTTAAGCCCGAAGACGGTGGAGAACTCACGGAAACCGCGGCAGGCAAGACCTGTCCGGCGGCCATTTCACCACTACACTGAGGCCAAGGGTCGCCTTGCGGTTTCCCAGGACGAACGTGGGCTGCAGGATTAGCTCTCCTCCAGAGTTGCAAGAGCCCTGCTTCTCAGGCTAAAATACTCACTTCCTACCCGGGCGTAGGGGCAGAGGACAGATGCTGGGCAATAGCAGGGTCTTGCAAGCAGCCCCTGAGAAACCGGGATCCAAGCTTCCAAAGGGAAACGCCTGCTTCTGTATGCAGGGTCACCTAGCCCTGTTAGCAGCAAACCTAAGTCCCTGCAGTACTGGCGCTGCAAAGGTTGACCATCGCCAAACAATGGGAACTTCGCTGAATAAATTGTTCTTTCAAGGCCTCTAAGTGTGGCTGGTTCCTTAACACAGGGAAGGCCTCAGCCAGGCGTAGTTGGCAATTCCTCTTACGACGACTACCAGTGTAACGTGAGGAATTGTGCTCTTTGCTCAGGTTGGTCCTCACTACGACTTCCTGCTTAACCTAGAGAGGCGGCAAGTGTGAGCTCCCGGAAAGAACGCTGAGCAGAGTGTTCACCTCAATGCAGGTGGCTTTTCCTCACTGAATGCAAGTGGCCCAGCACATGAGACGGGCTCGGACTGCCTTCGTGAGCGTTGGCATGCTGGGGCAACGTAGGTTTCCAAGGAAGAGGACAGCGTGTCGCCTTGGAGTCTACATGCCAAGAAGTGTTACGAAGGGCCTGCACGGCGGCCTGTTTCTCAGCAGGCCGGGAGGAGACGTGTGGTCTTGCGTTCAGCTGCATGGCAAACAGTGCGGAGGCCAGAGTTCTGTGAGAGCCGACAGCTCTCCTCGCTCTCCATTTAAGCCCGAAGACGGTGGAGAACTCACGGAAACCGCGGCAGGCAAGACCTGTCCGGCGGCCATTTCGCCACTACACTGAGGCCAAGGGTCGCCTTGCGGTTTCCCAGGACGAACGTGGGCTGCAGGATTAGCTCTCCGCCAGAGTTGCAAGAGCCCTGCTTCTCAGGCTAAAATACTCGCTTCCTACCCGGGCGTAGGGGCAGAGGATAGATGCTGGGCAATAGCAGGGTCTTGCAAGCAGCCCCTGAGAAACCGGGATCCAAGCTTCCAAAAGGAAAAGCCTGCTTCTGTATGCAGGGTCACCTAGCCTAGTTAGCAGCAAACCTAAGTCCCTGCTGTATTGGCCCTGCGAAGGGAGACCGTCGCAAGACACTGGGAACTTCGCTGAATAAAGTTTCCTTTCCAGGCGTCTAAGTGTGGCGACTTCCCTAACAGAACGAAGACCTTAGCAAGGCCTAGTAGGCAATGCCTCTTACGACGACTACCACTGCAAAGTGAGCAGTTGTGCTCTTTGCTCAGTTTGGACCTCACCTCGACATCCTGCTTAACCTAGAGAGGGGGCAATTGTGAGCTCCCGGAAAGAACGCTGAGCAGAGTGTTCACCTCAATGCAGGTGGCTTTTCGTAACGGAATCAAAGTTGCGCAGCACACGAGACTGGTTAGGACTGCCTTCGGTAGCGTTTGGCAAGCTGTGGCAACGTAGGTTTCCAAGGCAGAGGACAGTGTGTCGCCTTGGACTCTGCACGCCAGGAAATGTTAACAAGGGCCTACACGGATGCCTGTTTCTCAGCAGGTCGGGAGGAGACGTGTGGTCTTGCGTGCAGTTGCATGGCAAACAGTGCGGAGGCCAGAGTTCTGTGAGAGCCGACAGCTCTCCTCGCTCTCCATTTAAGCCCGAAGACGGTGGAGAACTCACGGAAACCGCGGCAGGCAAGAACTGTCCGGCGGCCATTTCGCCACTACACTGAGGCCAAGGGTCGCCTTGCGGTTTCCCAGGACGAACGTGGGCTGCAGGATTAGCTCTCCTCCAGAGTTGCAAGAGCCCTGCTTCTCAGGCTAAAATACTCGCTTCCTACCCGGGCGTAGGGGCAGAGGACAGATGCTGGGCAATAGCAGGGTCTTGCAAGCAGCCCCTGAGAAACCGGGATCCAAGCTTCCAAAGGGAAACGCCTGCTTCTGTATGCAGGGTCACCTAGCCCTGTTAGCAGCAAACCTAAGTCCCTGCAGTACTGGCGCTGCAAAGGTTGACCATCGCCAAACAATGGGAACTTCGCTGAATAAATTGTTCTTTCAAGGCCTCTAAGTGTGGCTGGTTCCTTAACACAGGGAAGGCCTCAGCCAGGCGTAGTTGGCAATTCCTCTTACGACGACTACCAGTGTAACGTGAGGAATTGTGCTCTTTGCTCAGGTTGGTCCTCACTACGACTTCCTGCTTAACCTAGAGAGGCGGCAAGTGTGAGCTCCCGGAAAGAACGCTGAGCAGAGTGTTCACCTCAATGCAGGTGGCTTTTCCTCACTGAATGCAAGTGGCCCAGCACATGAGACGGGCTCGGACTGCCTTCGTGAGCGTTGGCATGCTGGGGCAACGTAGGTTTCCAAGGAAGAGGACAGCGTGTCGCCTTGGAGTCTACATGCCAAGAAGTGTTACGAAGGGCCTGCACGGCGGCCTGTTTCTCAGCAGGCCGGGAGGAGACGTGTGGTCTTGCGTTCAGCTGCATGGCAAACAGTGCGGAGGCCAGAGTTCTGTGAGAGCCGACAGCTCTCCTCGCTCTCCATTTAAGCCCGAAGACGGTGGAGAACTCACGGAAACCGCGGCAGGCAAGACCTGTCCGGCGGCCATTTCGCCACTACACTGAGGCCAAGGGTCGCCTTGCGGTTTCCCAGGACGAACGTGGGCTACAGGATTAGCTCTCCGCCAGAGTTGCAAGAGCCCTGCTTCTCAGGCTAAAATACTCGCTTCCTACCCGGGCGTAGGGACAGAGGATAGATGCTGGGCAATAGCAGGGTCTTGCAAGCAGCCTCTGAGAAACCGGGATCCAAGCTTCCAAAGGGAAAAGCCTGCTTCTGTATGCAGGGTCACCTAGCCTCGTTAGCAGCAAACCTAAGTCCCTGCTGTATTGGCCCTGCGAAGGGAGACCGTCGCAAGACACTGGGAACTTCGCTGAATAAAGTTTCCTTTCCAGGCGTCTAAGTGTGGCGACTTCCCTAACAGAACGAAGACCTTAGCAAGGCCTAGTAGGCAATGCCTCTTACGACGACTACCACTGCAAAGTGAGCAGTTGTGCTCTTTGCTCAGTTTGGACCTCACCTCGACATCCTGCTTAACCTAGAGAGGGGGCAATTGTGAGCTCCCGGAAAGAACGCTGAGCAGAGTGTTCACCTCAATGCAGGTGGCTTTTCGTAACCGAATCAAAGTTGCGCAGCCACGAGACTGGTTAGGACTGCCTTCGGTAGCGTTTGGCAAGCTGTGGCAACGTAGGTTTCCAAGGCAGAGGACAGTGTGTCGCCTTGGACTCTGCACGCCAGGAAATGTTAACAAGGGCCTACACGGATGCCTGTTTCTCAGCAGGTCGGGAGGAGACGTGTGGTCTTGCGTGCAGTTGCATGGCAAACAGTGCGGAGGCCAGAGTTCTGTGAGAGCCGACAGCTCTCCTCGCTCTCCATTTAAGCCCGAAGACGGTGGAGAACTCACGGAAACCGCGGCAGGCAAGACCTGTCCGGCGGCCATTTCGCCACTACACTGAGGCCAAGGGTCGCCTTGCGGTTTCCCAGGACGAACGTGGGCTGCAGGATTAGCTCTCCGCCAGAGTTGCAAGAGCCCTGCTTCTCAGGCTAAAATACTCGCTTCCTACCCGGGCGTAGGGGCAGAGGACAGATGCTGGGCAATAGCAGGGTCTTGCAAGCAGCCCCTGAGAAACCGGGATCCAAGCTTCCAAAGGGAAACGCCTGCTTCTGTATGCAGGGTCACCTAGCCCTGTTAGCAGCAAACCTAAGTCCCTGCAGTACTGGCGCTGCAAAGGTTGACCATCGCCAAACAATGGGAACTTCGCTGAATAAATTGTTCTTTCAAGGCCTCTAAGTGTGGCTGGTTCCTTAACACAGGGAAGGCCTCAGCCAGGCGTAGTTGGCAATTCCTCTTACGACGACTACCAGTGTAACGTGAGGAATTGTGCTCTTTGCTCAGGTTGGTCCTCACTACGACTTCCTGCTTAATCTAGAGAGGCGGCAAGTGTGAGCTCCCGGAAAGAACGCTGAGCAGAGTGTTCACCTCAAGGCAGGTGGCTTTTCCTCACTGAATGCAAGTGGCCCAGCACATGAGACGGGCTCGGACTGCCTTCGTGAGCGTTGCCATGCTGGGGCAACGTAGGTTTCCAAGGAAGAGGACAGCGTGTCGCCTTGGAGTCTACATGCCAAGAAGTGTTACGAAGGGCCTGCACGGCGGCCTGTTTCTCAGCAGCCCGGGAGGAGACGTGTGGTCTTGCGTTCAGCTGCATGGCAAACAGTGCGGAGGCCAGAGTTCTGTGAGAGCCGACAGCTCTCCTCGCTCTCCATTTAAGCCCGAAGACGGTGGAGAACTCACGGAAACCGCGGCAGGCAAGACCTGTCCGGCGGCCATTTCGCCACTACACTGAGGCCAAGGGTCGCCTTGCGGTTTCCCAGGACGAACGTGGGCTACAGGATTAGCTCTCCGCCAGAGTTGCAAGAGCCCTGCTTCTCAGGCTAAAATACTCGCTTCCTACCCGGGCGTAGGGACAGAGGATAGATGCTGGGCAATAGCAGGGTCTTGCAAGCAGCCTCTGAGAAACCGGGATCCAAGCTTCCAAAGGGAAAAGCCTGCTTCTGTATGCAGGGTCACCTAGCCTCGTTAGCAGCAAACCTAAGTCCCTGCTGTATTGGCCCTGCGAAGGGAGACCGTCGCAAGACACTGGGAACTTCGCTGAATAAAGTTTCCTTTGCAGGCGTCTAAGTGTGGCGACTTCCCTAACAGAACGAAGACCTTAGCAAGGCCTAGTAGGCAATGCCTCTTACGACGACTACCACTGCAAAGTGAGCAGTTGTGCTCTTTGCTCAGTTTGGACCTCACCTCGACATCCTGCTTAACCTAGAGAGGGGGCAATTGTGAGCTCCCGGAAAGAACGCTGAGCAGAGTGTTCACCTCAATGCAGGTGGCTTTTCGTAACCGAATCAAAGTTGCGCAGCCACGAGACTGGTTAGGACTGCCTTCGGTAGCGTTTGGCAAGCTGTGGCAACGTAGGTTTCCAAGGCAGAGGACAGTGTGTCGCCTTGGACTCTGCACGCCAGGAAATGTTAACAAGGGCCTACACGGATGCCTGTTTCTCAGCAGGTCGGGAGGAGACGTGTGGTCTTGCGTGCAGTTGCATGGCAAACAGTGCGGAGGCCAGAGTTCTGTGAGAGCCGACAGCTCTCCTCGCTCTCCATTTAAGCCCGAAGACGGTGGAGAACTCACGGAAACCGCGGCAGGCAAGACCTGTCCGGCGGCCATTTCACCACTACACTGAGGCCAAGGGTCGCCTTGCGGTTTCCCAGGACGAACGTGGGCTGCAGGATTAGCTCTCCTCCAGAGTTGCAAGAGCCCTGCTTCTCAGGCTAAAATACTCACTTCCTACCCGGGCGTAGGGGCAGAGGACAGATGCTGGGCAATAGCAGGGTCTTGCAAGCAGCCCCTGAGAAACCGGGATCCAAGCTTCCAAAGGGAAACGCCTGCTTCTGTATGCAGGGTCACCTAGCCCTGTTAGCAGCAAACCTAAGTCCCTGCAGTACTGGCGCTGCAAAGGTTGACCATCGCCAAACAATGGGAACTTCGCTGAATAAATTGTTCTTTCAAGGCCTCTAAGTGTGGCTGGTTCCTTAACACAGGGAAGGCCTCAGCCAGGCGTAGTTGGCAATTCCTCTTACGACGACTACCAGTGTAACGTGAGGAATTGTGCTCTTTGCTCAGGTTGGTCCTCACTACGACTTCCTGCTTAACCTAGAGAGGCGGCAAGTGTGAGCTCCCGGAAAGAACGCTGAGCAGAGTGTTCACCTCAATGCAGGTGGCTTTTCCTCACTGAATGCAAGTGGCCCAGCACATGAGACGGGCTCGGACTGCCTTCGTGAGCGTTGGCATGCTGGGGCAACGTAGGTTTCCAAGGAAGAGGACAGCGTGTCGCCTTGGAGTCTACATGCCAAGAAGTGTTACGAAGGGCCTGCACGGCGGCCTGTTTCTCAGCAGGCCGGGAGGAGACGTGTGGTCTTGCGTTCAGCTGCATGGCAAACAGTGCGGAGGCCAGAGTTCTGTGAGAGCCGACAGCTCTCCTCGCTCTCCATTTAAGCCCGAAGACGGTGGAGAACTCACGGAAACCGCGGCAGGCAAGACCTGTCCGGCGGCCATTTCGCCACTACACTGAGGCCAAGGGTCGCCTTGCGGTTTCCCAGGACGAACGTGGGCTGCAGGATTAGCTCTCCTCCAGAGTTGCAAGAGCCCTGCTTCTCAGGCTAAAATACTCGCTTCCTACCCGGGCGTAGGGGCAGAGGACAGATGCTGGGCAATAGCAGGGTCTTGCAAGCAGCCCCTGAGAAACCGGGATCCAAGCTTCCAATGGGAAACGCCTGCTTCTGTATGCAGGGTCACCTAGCCCTGTTAGCAGCAAACCTAAGTCCCTGCAGTACTGGCGCTGCAAAGGTTGACCATCGCCAAACAATGGGAACTTCGCTGAATAAATTGTTCTTTCAAGGCCTCTAAGTGTGGCTGGTTCCTTAACACAGGGAAGGCCTCAGCCAGGCGTAGTTGGCAATTCCTCTTACGACGACTACCAGTGTAACGTGAGGAATTGTGCTCTTTGCTCAGGTTGGTCCTCACTACGACTTCCTGCTTAACCTAACACAACGTGTGGAATTGTGCTCTTTGCTCAGTTTGGAGCTCACCTCGTCCTCCTGCTTAAGCTAGAGAGCCGGCATGTGTGAGCTGCCAGAAGGCATGCTGAGCAGAGTGTTTACGTCTATGCAGGTCGCTTTTCCCCACTGAAAGCAGTGTTCCCAGCACATGAGACTGTCTCGGAGTGCTTTTATGAGCGTTCGCAAGCTGTGGCAATTTAGGATTGCAAGAAAGAGAACAGTGTGTCTCCTTTGACTCTGCATGCCAAGAAGTGTTACGAAGGAGAGACACAACTGCCTCTTTCTCAGTAGGCAGGGAGGAGACGTGTGGTCTTCAATTCATTTGCATCTGAAACAGTGCGAAGGCCAGAGTTCTGTGGTCCTTAATGCTCTCCTCACTTTGTATTTAAGCCCCAGAACGGTGGAGACTTCATGGAAACTGCAGCAGCGGATGTTGCCCGGTGGGAATTTAAACACTACTCTGAGGCTAAGGGTCGCCTTGCGTTTTCCCTGGTGGAACGTGAGCCGCGGGGTTATCTCTCTTCCAGAATTTCTAAAGCCCTGTTTCTCAGGCTGAAATACTCGCTTCCTACACAGGCGTACCGGCACAGGATAGAAGCTGGGCAATAGCAGGGTTTTCCAAGCAGCCCCTACGAAACGAGGTTCCAACCTTCCAAAGGGAAAAAACCTGCTTTTTTGTGCAGGGCCAGCTATCCTATTTAACAGCAAACTTAAGTCCCTGCAATATTGGAGCTGCAAAGGGAGACCATCGTGAAACACTGGGAACTTCGCTGAATAAATTTTCCTTTAAAGGCTTCTAAGTGTGGCAGGTTCCCTAACAGAGGGAAGGCCTTAGCAAGGCCTAGCTGGCAATGCCTCTTACGACGGCTTACCACTGCAAAGTGAGGAATTGTGCTCTTTGCTCAGGTTGGACCGCTCGTTGACTTCCTGCTTAACCTAGAGAGCCAGCAGCTGTGAACTTCCGGAAGGAATACTGAGCAGACTGTTTCTCTCAGTGCAGGTAGCTTTTTCTCAATGAATCCAAGTTGCTCAGCATATGCGATTGTCTCGGACTGCCTTCGTGAGCCTTGGCAAGATGTGGCAACACTGGTATCCAAGAAGGAGAACAGTGTGTCGCTTTGGACTGTGTATTCCTAGAAGTGTTCCAAACAGCCTGTATGGCTGCCTGTTGTTCAGCTGGCAGGGAGAAGACGGGGGGGTCGTCACTGACTTTGCATGGGAAACAGTGCAGAGGCCAGTGTTCTGTGAGTCCTGAAAACTGTCGTAGCGTTCCTTTTAGCCCCACCAACGATGGAGACCGCATGGAAAATGCGGAACACAAAACTTCCGCTGTGAAAATTTAGACATTACTCTGGGGCTATGGGTCGCCTTGAGGTTTCCCAGGAGGAACGTGGGCGGTGGAATTATCTCTCCTCCAGAGTTGCAAGAACCTGTTTCTCAGGCAAAAATATTCGCTTCCTACACAGGCGTACCGGAAAAGGATAGAAACTGTGCAATTTCAGGGTTTTGCAAGCATCCCCTAAGACAGCAGGATCCAAGCTTCCAAAGGGAAAAAGCCTTCTTTTGTAGGCACGGCC
Organism: Globicephala melas; assembly: GCF_963455315.2. Lineage (NCBI taxonomy): Eukaryota > Metazoa > Chordata > Mammalia > Artiodactyla > Delphinidae > Globicephala > Globicephala melas. The sequence goes on from NC_083320.1 coordinate 113,588,569, forward strand.
ACCTATTATAGTTAAGAGCAAACATAAATCCCTGCAGTATTGTAGCTGCGAAGGGAGACTATCGCGAAACACTGGGAACTTTGCTGAATAAAATTTCCTGTGCAGGCGTATAAGTGTGGCAGGATCCCTAACAGTGGGAACGCCCGAGCAAGGCTTTGCTGGCACTGCCTTTTCCGAGGATGTACCATTGCAAAGTGAGGAATTGTGTTCTTTGCTCAGATTTGACCTCCCCTCGACTTCCTGCTTAACCTAGAGAGCCGGCAGGTGTGAGCTCCTGGAGCCCTTTGCTGATGGGTCCCTCTGTCTTGGGGACCTTGGACTTTAGCTCTCAGTCTGGTCAAATAAAGGGACGGCGCTAACCACTTGGAAAGTGTTTGGCTCAATATGTCAAATGTAAAAGAATATTTAAATAAAAAAGGATATGTATATATATATATTTATATGTATGTGTGTGTGTGTATAACTGATCACTTTGCTGTACAGGAGAAATTAACAGAACTTTGTTTATCAACTATATGTCAAATTGAGAAGAAGAGTCACATGCCAGGAACGGAGAGTGTCTGCTCTGTCACAGGTGGGGCATGAGCCAGGGGGACAATTACTGTGGGCGTAGCTTCCTTGAGGGACCAGCATCTTTAAGGCCCATGACCGCTCTCCCAGGTAATTCCATGATCTGCAGAAGAGTGAGGCACAGAGACCAGAACAGGGGCTGGATGATGGACCAACCTCTCTCCCCTCCACCCCCCAGCATGACCCTGATACCCCATCACCATCCACAATCCCTGAGCTGTCTTTCAGGGCATCGTTTCTGAACAAGACCGCATTCAAGGTCTCAAGTGGACGCTAGGGAGACAGCGGGCAGAACTCACTCCCGGGCTGTGTACATGATCGTGGGTGACAAGAAATCGTCTGAGGGCCACAGAACAGGGCCTTCATCTGTGTCCTCCTAGGCGATGGGGGTGACCGGACGGTGGGGCTCAGCCCTCCCTGAGTGGAGGTCAGCATGTGGTCAGCCTCATCATGGGACCCTGGGAAGGTCAGCCCAGCTGAGTCAGGGAGGATTTCCCTGAATGAAAGTCCTTGGACATCCTCTAGAAACATACACTTCTCTAGAATCCCCTGAACCGAGCTCTCCTTTGGCTAGTGAACAGGGCATCCCAGCTACCAGGCTTCAGGGTTTAAAAAGCTCAGTCATCAGCTGCCCCTTGCCGGGGCACTCAGGGATCCACCTGTCTCTCCGAGCTCTTTGCCATAAAACCTGCACACCTCTCCTCAGTTTCACCCCTTAAGCGAACAAACTCCATATTTGCATTCAGGCAAATTAATTGACAGCTTAGCACATATACTCATATACTTTGCCTTACTCTTTCCACCCCAGAGATGCCATATCCAGTGGCTAGAAGAGGCAAATGCACTTGAATTTGAATTCCACTGCATTGCCTTTGGACTAGTTACAGAAACCTTTCTAAGCCTCAGTTTCTGTATCTTCCAAATGGGAACAGTGAAGCCCCTGGCAACTCTCTGAGCCCAAAGTCCATGCCCTCCGTCCCCTAGCCCTGCATCTCACCCACCAGCCCTGCGGGGCATCTCGAGCTTCCCACAAGGCCATTCATTTGCTTCCAGGCACAGTCTAGTCCCTGCTTCCAGGCTAAAACACAGGAAAAATCCTCTAGCCAGAGGGCGTTATGGCTTGGCTAGAGCACACAGCATGTGATGCTGCCACATGGAAAACACCACAGTTCTGATCCCTGTTCTGATGGTTGTAGCCCTGGGTAATTTTTTATCACACTTTCTTTCTCTCCGCTTCTCAGTGGTTCCCCAAATCACAGTTGGCATAACCCTTAAAACCCATGCTGTCAAACTTGACTGCCTGGCAACCGAGGTGCAGGAAGAAAAAGGCTGTGGCCACAGGCAGTTGCAGCGACCATCAAGGGCCGGGCCAGCCTCCCCTACCTCGTCCTGACCTTCTCTGCTGGTTCCTGGGTGATTGCTTCTCATCACCACACGTCCACCTCTGTGTCCGTCATCCCAGCCCCATGGCTCTGCCAGAGACACTGGACGGACTCAGCTAAACGTGTAAACACAGAGCCCTCGTATGCAGACTGTCTGTGCTACAGAGGCTTAGTGTAAACTCAGATGGTTTCTGTTTGGCTTTGTGGGAGGAGGGAGCAAGTGACAAACCCAAGCTGATGCTCCTGGACAGCTGCCCACACTGCATCCAGCGGCATATTTTTCCAAGCACGACCCCATCACCCCGGGATGCCGAAAGAGCTGGGCCCTCATACACCTGCTGACCCTCTGTCCAGAGCAACTCACAGGGATGTTGCTGGCATCTGCAATCCCCGCACTCCTGGAGACAGGTGCCCATCCCCTTTTCTCTGATGGGAGATGAAGCAGCAGTGAACAGCTTCGCTGAGAGATCGAGGCCCAGGGGAGAGCATTCGCGGGGGCCCAGGTCTGTGCCAGGTGAAGTGCGGGCTCAAGAGACGGAGGAACCCAGGGCTGTAAATGTGTTAGAAAACCCCCAGCTTCTTCCCGCTTTGCCCTGTGACTCTCCACGCACAGATTTTAAAGGGCCTCACTTCCCACGAACCCAAAGTACTGCAGGGCTGCTAAGTCCAGAGAAGCACTTACCAACCGGCCCCGGGGTTGCTCTGTCTGAGGCCCTGGAGCAGCACCGACTTCGTACCTGATGCTGTGACACATCACAGCTGCTCAGGGCCTACTTGGATGTGCCAACTCCAGACTGGATACGGGAACAAGAGGTTCCCAACACAGCCACCTGCCCGCCTTCCCCACCCAGCCATTGCCAGGACCTCCTCAGGCAATGGCACAGTGTTTGCTGAGCAACTGCTGTGCCCCAGCGGGTGAGGCGCTTCCTGCTCATCCATCCTGGTGACCATCTCAAGGTCAGGATCAGTGCAGCCTCTCCCAGCTGAGGAGACGGTGGGTGGGGGTAGGGGTGGATGCTCAAGGGGAAACGCACAGTTAGCAGGGGCAGAGCTGGGAGAGGGCAGTGGGATTTGCAGACATGAAGAGTTAAGAAGGACCTCAGCCATGCCTGCCTATCAAAGAGGCTTTGCCGTGGGAGGACTGGAGCTTGGAATGGGCTCGAGAGCAAATGAGATTAGGATTGAGAGAGAGAGAGAAGGATCTGGGAGTGTTAGAAGTTAGGGGCTAGAAATAGCAGGAAGATTTCCATAAAGCACGTATAGTCCAATAAAATTGTTTTTAAAAATAAGTTATAAATAGATATAGATAGATAGATAGAAAGAGAGGAAAGAAATTGCAAGAGGATGGAGAGACAGAGGCGGCAGGGTGAGCAGGGCCCGGTCATCCTCACTTCTCATGACATCTGGGCAATGTTAAGTCAGTGTTCCTGCCGAGGGCCCTTCCATCTCTCCCGGCAGTGCCCCCGACCATCCCCGCAAGGGCCATTATACCCAGACGGCGCATTTGCATGCCCTGGTTGGAAACTGCTCAGCTAAGGAAGGGAATGTTCTGGCCCCACCAATTTGATTTGCAAATCACTTGCCTCTGAGCAGGAGCCGCCCTCAGAGCAGAACTCCAGCCAGCGTCTGGTTACAGCGTACCCCAATGGCCAGGCTGACACTGAGATTAGAGGGAGGGAAGGGGCACCCCCTCCCCCTGCCCTGTGCCACACACACGTCTCCCACGATGTGCACTATTTCCGGAAAAGGTTAAGATGCTGCCGGAGAGGACATGGAGAGAAGTCACGGGAGACTGAGGGGCCAGGCGCAAAGAGAAGGCAGGACTCCTGCTTCAGGGGGACAGAAGCTGTGGGTGCCGGCGGAGTCTGGACCCTTATTTCCCTATTACCTCAGCCGGCATCTTAGGCTTCTGTCCAGGGTGAGGAGAGTTGGGCAATGCCACAGCCAAGCCTGGGGCTCTCCCTCCGTCCGAAGGGCCCACCGGCGCCTTTCCTGATTCGGCCAGCAGGGAGCGCAGCTCACCCTCATTCGCCCTGAGCCCCAACGGTCTCATCTCTGGACGGGACAGGAGGATGCCTGGGGCGGCGGAGGGGGGCGGGGCGGGAGGTGGGGGAGGTGATCTCAGAGAGTGGGCCCCGCTAACCTGCACACCCCTCCTGAGATCAGAAGCCCCTTTCAGAGAGGGCAGGGCTATTCCTCTCAGGAAGGGAAACAGAGGAGCTTGTATGCATTTACAGGAAACTAACGAGAAAACAGGCTCGCAGGGTGTAAGCCCCTTGGCTGGTAAATGACACGGCCTGGGTTTGAAGCTTCATCAGCCTGACTGCAAGGCCGGCCTCCCTTCCAGGCTGCTGTTACATCTGATTACGAACAGCGTGTCTTAGACACGAGAGAAGCGGTCTGAGGGGAGATGTCTGCACCCCGGCCGGGCCCCCCCTCCCAGCCGCCCCTCCCCCCTCCACTGACGCCCCTCCCTCCATTCAGCGGCTTCTGGGAAGTGACACTGGCTCCACGCAAGGGAAGAATTCAAACAGGTCTCAGAATGTCGGCTGGAATGGACACACGGTGAGAGTTACCTTGGAAACCACGATCGGGATGCTGTCGCTGACAGTCCCTCAGGAGGGAACCTGGGGCCCCAGCATTTGGGTGACAAATGATGTGACGATCCCTCAGAAGAGCTGCGAGGATAGGAAAACCACTCCCCAAGGTGCCGCATGTGTCAGCGCCGAGGGCAGGAAGGAGTCCCGGACCCCGGGGAGCCCACCTCCTCCAGTGTCTCCCAGGAGGCCGGGGAATTGGGTGTCAGGTGGACAGGAGGGGCTGGAGGTAAAAGGAGGTCTGAGGCCGACCAGCTGACCCTGCCTTGCCTGCAGGGGTAGTGTCGGTGTCATCACCACCCCCATTTACAGATGGGGAAACGGAGAGAATAAGGACTCAAAGTCACACAGCAGGAGGGCCTGTGGCTTCTAAGCTGCCAGTCCCACCCCCGCCCCTGCCCCCTAGACTCACAGATTGAGCAGGGGCTGTGATTGGAATAACGTTTCCAGCTAGGTCATTGTATCAGTTTCCTAGGGCGCCTGCAACAAACGACCACGGCCGCAAGGCTACTGTCTCAAAACAACACAATTTATCATCTTACAGTAGATCAGACGTCTGACTGGGCTAAACCAAGGCGTCTGCAGGGCTGCGTTACCCAGCCCCCTCCCCCGCCGGAGGCTTTCAGAATATGTAATGTAACAACTTCCAGATTCTGGGGGTTGGGACATGGACACCTTTGGAGGCCATGATTCTGCCCACCATAATCACCTCTGGGTCAGAAAAAAGACCCTGGCCATAGAGGTTAGCAGGGTCTGCAGAGATGAGTGACTCTGGTCTCCCCCGAGGCCATGGGGAAGGGCGGAGGGCATCCCAGGTAAAGAGAGGGGCCATGCCGCTTCCCTCTTCCTGGGCTCTCTCTAGACCCGTTGTGCCTCCCATTAGGTTAGGTGTCCAGAAAGCCTCCCCCGGGCTCCAGCCTCTGTCCTCCTCCATCTCCAGCCTGGATGCAGAACACCCCCGGGTGCCGACATGTGAGAATCCCCCAGACCTGTTGGACACACTGATGCCCACCTTCGGCTGGGATGGGACCTTCAGCCGCCCTAGGATATGAAGGTCTGACAAGTGCCCGGAGCCCTCACAAGGAGGTGTGCGGGGGCAACCCTGCCTCGCGTCACAGGGCGGCTAAGGGTGCTGGGTGGGCTCCTCAAGAAGGCAACAGAGGAGAACAGGCCTCCACTGCTCTGTGGGGTCCACGTGGGCGGGCGGCCTGTGTGCTGGGTTCACGCTTGCGACTGGGGCTCCCTGGGGAAGAACGAAGGTATCTCTGGACAGAGGCATCTGCTTAGAGCAGCTCACTCTCCTCTCTCCATCCAGAGGGCTGCCTGGGCAGGTGAAGACAAGGAAGGTTGCCAGGTGTGGCTTCAGAGTCAGGCGCATGGGATGTGGGATGTAGGAGGCGGAGGCCGCTGCAGGCGTTACCAAGCCTCTTAAAAAGGATGGGGCGGGAAGGACCATCCTCCCAAACAGACTTCACAGCCATGGGACGGATCTCAGAAGAGTGGGTAGGCTGTGAGCAGCCTCAGGCCAGTTCCCCGTCCAACCTGCCCCTGCTCCGACGCTCCACCCATTGAGCTGAGGTCCCGGGCAGCACCAACCTCACGGGGCACCCTGCTGCTCTGCACAGAGACCCACCCCCACCCCAGCCCCAGTCTCCCACGTGTGAAGCTGTGAGCTCCCTGTAATGTCCTCCCCCACGACCCACAACAGTGCAGCCCCAAGAAGGCTGTAAAGGGTCTTCACCTCTAAGATCTCCTTTCATCCTCCAGATGACCCTCCCCCAATCAGACAGGACTCTCCCCTCCTGCCGACGCCACGCCCACCTCCCAAGAGCTAAGGGTCCGAGTCCCCAAGGCTTCTGCAGTGTATCCCACATCTGGCTGCCCTGGGCCCTGTGGTTCCATCCTCCAGAATGAACACAGAGGTTGCCTTAGAAAGAAGCCAGGTGAACGCAGATAGTCTCTGAAATCCCCCCGAGATGCTCATTTTCAACCCTGCACTGCCACCTGCTGGTCAAGTGGGGTATGGCGTCCAGAGCGAGATGTGAGGGGTAGTAGGTTCGCAAGGCCGGGCAGGACCGAGGCTCTGGACCCTCACCTTCAGTTTTGGTACTCCTACATCCCAGGGTCCTGCCAGGCCCCTCGCCTTATCCTAGGTAGGACTGATCCACCACACTTCTGTTCCATCCTCCCACCATCTAATCCATCTCAGAGAGTGTGCTTTTGTCGAAAAGAATCTGTTAAAATATATCAAGGCATTATGATGGATGCTGGCTTTAATTATTATCTAACCCTTCCCCAGGGCGATTGGATTAAAAAAAAATTTTATTGGAATCTAAGTGGGGCAATGTTTATCTCCAAACAAATGACTCTCTAATGGTGGAATTTCAGATTCTGTGAATAAGCAGACGTCAGCAGAGGTCTTTCTAAGCATCCCTTGGTCTCTGACTCACCCTGAGTATAGCAGTTGAGCTAATAGGACACATCTGGAACCCATCATCTCAGATTGTCATAAAGTAATAGAATATTAGACCTCATGGGGCCCCTAGAGGTGCGGTCATTGCACAGATAAATCTGAGAAATGATTTGCCCATACGGAATGGACTGGAATTGGAATCTCTTCCCAAAAGACTTAGGTTTAGGTAAATTCCTGGGTGATAGATACACTGAAGATTTTAAGGGTGAGCGTGAGGTTCCAATCACAGAGCCCAATCTCACCCCTAAAATTATCCCCTGTCCCCTCTCAAAGCTGACTGAGGGGCTGGCCCAGGGGAGGCTTAGTGGGGCACAGGTGGCTCTGCCCACATCCTCCAGCTTAGGGCCTGTTCTGTCTGGACTTTTCTGCTCTGAGGGATGGGGACTAATCTAGCCTAACCAGTTGTTGAAAATTTCATCAATGACAGGGCCCCAGGACCCGGGTTGGTATTGACAGCTCTTCTCCAAATGGGCCTGAGGGGAATTCCGACTTATTTTCCATCTCTTTAAGGGTCATTCCGTCAACCCCTTTTCCCCAATTCATTAATTCTTTTGCACACATGCCTAATTTGATGTTTAAGCTACTTCTGCCCTTTTAAAAAATGAATAAATTATATTTTGAGATGTTGTATTTGGTTGTGAAATCTGTTCGATTGTCTTGTGTTCCCTGCTTGTGTTTTCAGTTTCCCCTTTCATTTCTGTAAACATTGAAAACATGCTACTTTTTACTCAGTTCCTAATCATTCCATTATGCCGCCATCGTTGGTGGTCTCAGGCTAACATTTGCTGATCCTGCTGACACTTGCTGGGGATGGAGTATTTCTGCTACGTTGGCTCCATTTTCCTGGTGAGTTCACAGTGGGCCGGCCTCTGTCTGTGGGGTCCCAAGAAGCCTGGGTTGGGGTGGATCCTGGGGGAGTTCTGGGTTGGTTTCTACCAGCAGCCCTGGAGGGCGGCGTCTTGGAAGTGCACTGAAATCATTCTCAGCATGGATGTGCTTCGGGGGAGTGTGAACTCAGACCCAAGGTCCATGTGAGGACCGGTTTCTGTCTTTAAATGTTCTGCGGACTGGTGGGAGGAGGTGAAGTCTCTCTCTACCTCCTCCCTCCTTCTACTCCTCCTCCCCTTCCCTCCTCCCTCCTCCCCTCCCCTCCCCCACCCCCTCCTCCTCCTCCCCCTTCCTCCCCTCCTTTCTCCTCCCCTCCCCCCCCACCCCTCCTCCTCCTCCCCCTTCCTCCCCTCCTTTCTCCTCCCCTCCCCTCCCCCACCCCCTCCTCCTCCTCCCCCTTCCTCCCCTCCTTTCTCCTCCCCTCCCCTCCCCCACCCCCTCCTCCTCTTCCCCCTTCCTCCCCTCCTTTCTCCTCCCCTCCCCTCCCCACCCCCTCCTCCTCCTCCCCCTTCCTCCCCTCCTTTCCCCTCCTCTCCCCTCCCCCTTCCTCCTCCCCCTCCCCTCCCCCTCCTCCTCCTCCTCCTCCCCCTCGCCTCCTCCCTCCTTCTCCTCCCCCTCCCATCCTCCTCCTCCTCCTTCTTCCCCTCCTCCCTCCACCCCTCCTCCCTCCTCGCTCCCCTCCCCTCCCCCCTCCTCCTCCACATCCTACTCCCCTCCTCTCCTCCCTCCTCCCCTCCCCTCCCCTCCCCTCTGCCCTCCTCCTCCTCCTCACCCCCCTCCCCTCCTCCCTCCTCCTCCCCCTCCCCTCCCCCCTCCTTTTCTATTTTTTCTTACTGGCTCATACCCAGCCCACCCCCCACACCTTTCCCTGGGGACACAGCTCTTCACGAATCCTTGCTTTTCCCAGGTGTCTCAGTCTTGACGCTCCATCTTGACTTCATGGGCCCAGTGCCTGGCCTTCCCTCTGTATGGCTGTTAAAATGAGTGACTGGCGGTTTCAGGAATTTCCAGGTGCTTCCAGGGTGGCCCACCTGTCACTCAACTTTCAGCCCCTCTTAGCTTTTGGTCCCAGTGGGTTTCCTCAATCCCTTATATGTTCAGGTAGTCACTTCAAATGATGTTTGTTTTATTTTAATCAACATGCCTGGGTACTTGCATTGGAATTTTTGCTTCTAGTATATCTAACCTACAAGTGCAAGTTCTGATTTTGTTCCAAGCATTTTTTTGCATTTAAAAAAAAATTTATTTTATTGGAGTATAGTTGATTTACAATGCTATGTTAGTTTCTGGTGTACAGCAAAGTGATTGTTATACATACATATACTCTTTTCCATTATGGTTTGTCACAGGATATTGAATATAGTTCCCTGTGCTACATGGTATGACCTTGTTGTTTGTACTAAGCATTTAAACATGTGAGATGTTTCGTGAGCCCTTTCAGAGCAGACTCTATTTCCCACAGCCCTCCGGCTCTCCTGTACGCAAGCCCTGCTGACCTTCAATGCCAGATGCTCTGCGGGCCCATCTTTCTGGTGCAGGACCAGAGTTGGGAAGGCTGATGTGGGCTCAGACCCCTGGCTCCTTGGGGAGGACCTCTGCCATTGTGATTGTCATCCCATCTGTGGGTTGCCCACCCAGGGGTGTGGGTCTTGACTTTACAGCATCTCTGCCCCTTCTTTTCTGCTCATCTGCAGGTGGTTCTCAGCCATAGCTGTTTTGTAAGCAGTTGTGATTTTTGTCTGCCTACTCCCCCATCCTGGCCTCTCCTCCTAATTGTAGGTAACTCTCAGGACCATTTCTGGATGCTCAGCAAACTTATTAGGGCATGTCTTCATATTGACCGTTGTCATTTTCACTGGGACATAATGGAAACTTTTTGCTGTTACCATTTCAACCTTTCCACATTTCAGGAAGGTTTTCTTCTATTAACACTTTATTGGTTTTTAAAATTCATTTATTCTGTTTTCTTTTTCCAAAGAATCATCCCCTTATATCTCTTATCTGCTCCCTAATCACTTCATTTCACTGTTCTTTTCCACTTTATCTTTCACTATCCCCTCCCCTTTATTTTGCTTCTAATGTGGCTTTTCTCTCTGTAAGAATTTTCTTTTTCTCTTCTATTTCTTTCCTGAGCTCCTCCAGTTCACTTTTCCCCCTCCTTCTGATGATGTAATTTTTATATCTCTGCTCCAATCTCTTTCATATCTACTATCCTTTTTTTTTCCCTAAGAAGCCATGTTACCTTTAATTTTTTTAATATGAAGGACTATTTATCTGATTTTCCTTTACTCCACTCCCCTTGGGCCTCTGGATGGAATTCCTCCTCTGATCCATACTTACTTGCCTTTTTTTTTTAAAATTTATTTTTGGCTGCATTGGGTCTTCGCTGCTGTGCAGGGACTTTCTCTAGTTGTGGCGAGCAGGGGCTGCTCTTTGTTGTGGTGTGCGGACTTCTCATTGTGGTGACTTCTCTTGTTGTGGAACACAGGCTCTAGGCACGCAGGTTCAGTAGTTGTGGCGCACGGGCTTAGTAGCTCTGCAGCATGTAGGATTTCACCGTACCAGGGCTGGAACCTGTGTCACCTGCATTGTCAGGGGGATTCTTAACCACTGCACCACTAAGGAAGTCCCCCATACTTACTTGCTTTTTGCTTATGACTCCATCTTCTGGTTACTGTTCATTTTTGAGTGGGAAGTGGTCTGCCCCCTTTGCCCCCTTCAGAACTGTGAGACACTGTGACTATTTTTTTCTCCAACTGTTTTTATTGTGGTTTACAAGTTGTTTGACGTCAGTCTCCCACTGACTCGGTTTTCTCCTCCTTGGGTTATTATCAGGACTAAACGAGAGAAAATGTGCAAAGTGCTTGATCCACTGTGTGGCACCTGGCACACGATGAATCAGTAGTAACTATTATTATTATTACCACATTATTGGCTGTCTGGACCCTTCCAGCTGACCCCTGATTTCTAACCAACCAGTTTATTCTCTCCTCAGCTGTTGCCTGGAAGTGAGCCTGCCTCGTCCACCCAGGTGCCCATCTCCACGGTAGCCCCAGAGGCTCTCCCTGGGTGTTGAGTGAGTGGCTGGCACAGGGCACCCCCCAGCCAGAGCTGAGCCTGGGGGGACAGTTCCTGCTGCTTCTGGCAGCTGCCTCTCCTCGCTGAAGCCTCCCACCGGCATCTGGCAGGTCTTTGCTGGCCTCTGTCCCCACCTGCCTTCTCAATAGGACTGTTGGCATCACTCTGCCCAGGCTGCAGGCTTCTGGTGAGGGGCAGAGGGCTCCTGGTCCGTGCAGGAAGGACCAGGTGTCCTGGGTCCCTGAGCCTGACCTGTGTGGTCAAAGATGGTCCTCCAGAGGCCATGTGTGAGCCCCTGCTCAGCCTCCTGCACAAGCCTGACCGGGGCCTCCGGCCTGGGCATCCCCAAGCGCCCATGTTGAATGAAGTCACAACAGCCTGAAATCCAGCCAAGGGCCAGGCAGACCCCAGGGAGTCCTGGGGGTGCTGCTGAGGGGTGGCCGGGAGGAGCACGCAGCTGCCCACACATCTGTGGAGGGCACGCCACTGCCAAGTCCAGGCTCAGAGAGGTGGTGTCGGTGGAGGAGGGGGTGTTTGACAGGTCCCCAGTGTGTGCTTGTCCACCTAGCCAGGATGCCCCCTCCCTCACCAGAGCCTGCCAGGCCCCACGGGGCAAAGAGCATTCTCACCATGGGCCCCCTTTCCTCCTCTGCTGGGGGGGAGGGGAGGGATTCCAGACTGTGTTGCCCTCACCTGTGTACCCAGCACGTGCCCCCCTGTCCCCAGCCTCTCCTGTCACCTCTGCCCTAGTCTACCTGGTAGGCAAAATGAGAGGCTCAGAGAGGGCAAGAATGCATTCCAGCCGTACCCGCCACACAGCTCACGAGGGTGTGGCAAGGCTGCGGCCCCAGCCTGCTCTCCGGGTGCCGTCGTGTCCTCCTCACCTGGCCGTGATCCCTCCCTCCCCACCCCGGTCCTGGCCGCCAGGGCCCCACTGGGCACACAGGCCTAAGACCAGTCACTTCTAGGCCCTCTGAAAATATTTTCATTTCAATGGGTTTTTACATCAGAGGGAAAAAGAATAGAATCATAACCAATATATACTAATGAATCCGGTCTGGATTATATTTGCTTTTATACCAGTGCAGTCTTCAAATGTAACCTTTGCTACTTCAAGTGCATGGGGCCCATGACAGTCATAACGGGGCCCTGGTCTTGACTCCTGAGACTCACCAAGCCCATCACCCTGTGGAATGCTCTGCTCTCAAGGCCAACCCCCTCCCCCAACCCTTCAGCCTGAGATCAGGGCTAGTTAGACCCTCGGTTGCCTGGGCATCGAGGTCAGGCCAGGCCACTCACACCCTGGCAGGAAGCAGATCCAAGGAGCCCTGGCTGCCGGGAGGGAGGGGATGGTGGTGAGAGAGTTTGTATCAGGCGTCCTAGCTTGGGTTCAGGGATGCTCAGAATACGCATGGGTTGTCCCCACCAAGGATCGATTTGCAGGAAGGATGGAGGAGTCTTCTGGAGAGAAGACCTGACCCTCGTGGTGGAGGAGCTTTGCACATGTGCTTGGTTGAGCACAACAGGCTGGGCGGGTAGGAGAGGAACAGGGACAGCAGGCCTGCAGGATGACAGAGCCTGGGTGGTGTTTGACCTTGAGCAGGTTAGCACGTCTGCCTGCATTTCAGTCCTCTTATCTGTAAAATGGGGACAGGACGCCTCAAGTTTGGGGGAGAGGCAATCCAGCAGGCTCAGAGCCCAGCATGGTGCCGGCAGCGGGGTGTCCCTGAGTGGGGGCTGTTGTCACGCTGGAGGTGGAAAATGCTCTCTCCTTCATGGCCCTTGTCCTCTCTCTGCTTCTCTCATCCCTTCCATTCATGCCTTAGTTCCGAAGGCTCTTGCTCAGAGCATGGCACGCCCCCCAGCCCTGCCTGCTCCCCCTTCCATGCTTCTCACCCTAGGTTGCCTGGTCACCTGGTGGTTCAGACTCAGCTGGAGGGCTGAGGCTGCTTTTTTATTCATAGTCTTTTCCATTATGGTTTATCACAGGATTTTTAAAAAATATTTAATTAATTAATTACTTTTAAAAAAATTTTATTTTTGGCTGTTTTGGGTCTTAGTTGTGACACATGGGATCTTCATTGCGGCATGCAGGATCTTTCGTTGAGGCACACAGGCTTCTCTGTAGTTGTGACGCGCGGGCTCTGCAGCTGCTGCGAGTGGGCTTAGTTGCCCCGCGGCATGTGTGATCTTAGTTCCCCCACCAGGGATCGAACCCGTGTCCCCTGCATTGGAAGGTGGATTCCTTACCACTGGACCATCAGGAGTCAATATCACAGGATATTGAATACAGTTCCCTGTGCTATACGATAGGACCTTGCTGTTTATCCATTCTCTATATAATAGTTTGCATCTGCTCACCGCAAACTCCCAGTCCTTCCCTCCCCCACTCTCCTCCGCCTTGGCAACCACAAGTCTGTTCTCTTTGTGAGTCTGTCTCTGTTTCATAGATAAGTTCATTTGCGTCGTATTTTAGATTCCACATATAAGCTATATCATATGGTATTTGCCTTTCTCTTTCTGACTTACTTAGTATGACAATCTCTAAGTCCAGCCATATTGCTATAAATGGCATGATTTCATTTTTTTATCCTGAGTAGTATTCCACTGTATATATATCTCACACCTTCTTTATTCACTCATCTATCGATGGACATTTAGGTTGTTTCCATGTCTTGGCTATTGTAAATAGTGCTGCAATAAACATTGGGGTGCATGTATCTTTTCAAATTAGTGTTTTCATTTTTTCCAGATAAATACCCAGAAGTGGAATTGTTGGATCATATGGTAGTTCTATTTTTATGTTTTTAAGGAATCTCTATAGTGGTTCCTTAACCACTATAGAGAACTATAGAGTTCTCTATAGTGGCGGCACCAACTTACATTCCCACCAACAGTGTAGGAGGGTTCCCTTTTCTCTACACCCTCCCCAGCATTTATTATTTGTAGACTTTCCATGATGGCCATTCTGACTAGTGCGAGGTAGACCTCATTGTAGTTCTGATTTGCATTTCTCTAATAATTAGCGATGTTAAGCATCTTTTCATGTGTTGAAGCTGCTTTTAACAGAAACTGGGGACCCACCAAGGAATTCCCTCCATCCTCCATCACTTGTTTATTTCATGGGGGAAACTATTGCCTGCTCTTGCCCTAGTCCCGTCAGCATGAGATGCAGCTTGGCTCTTGATGTGGTCAAAGGCAGGGTGAGGATCTGCCCAAACGGCCCACGGCACGGCCTGGAGTTCCCTGCACTCAGGCCAGTGGTGCTGCCAGCAGAGCCCGGCTGGTTTGCCAGGGGAGAGGAGACAGGAACTGCGTCAGCTCCTGCACTTTGCTTTGGCTTTTGTTTTACTCAGGGATCCCGCTGCTGCTCCCCAGCTGGGCCCGGGAAGGGGCAAGCAGAGGGCTGAGATGCACATTTGCATCAGATTATGGAAGAAAACTGCACTGCAGAAAGCCCGGGGGTCCAGGGATCTTTATGTTGACCTTGACCTGAGGGCAGAGGGCCCTTGGTGATGAAGAGCCCCCGCCTCGGGGTCGGGCAGACCTGGGTTCAAATCCCAGCTCTGTCAGTTACTAGCTGAGTGACCTCAGGCAAACTCCTTAACTTCTCTGATCCTCAAAATACCTTCCTTATGGGCTTATAATGATGCTTAAATGACATATCGTAGTTTCTGGTGCACAGAAGTAAAACTTTTACCATCTTGGTTGGTAATCAAGATGCACTGCACTCTTGCCCTCCCTTCAAAATCCCCCAAGTATCCTGCCCCCCTCACCAAGGACAGAAGGCCAAGACCTTAGGGTTAAAACCACGGGTGCTGCCGCCCTCTAGTGGCAGAGCTGAGCTGCACAAACCATCCCAGCCAAGGTGAGCATTTCACATCCTCTGGGAATCTCTGATCAAAGCCATGATTTCTTCCTGGACTTAAGAATACTGTATATTATATCAACATGAAGAAAATAATGTGGTTTTCCTCTGAAAACCGTTTTAAAAATATCTGTAATACATGCATTTTAAATTCTTATAATTGATTTTTCCCCCAAAATATTTTCATGTGAAATCGGTGCTGTTCTGCACTCCTGCTCGTTACATCCTGGAAACCCCAACAGTTTCCTTTCCACCGTTTAGAGCTAATACAGCGCCTTAGATAAATCCCTGTATCTCGTGGAGGCCAAGCCCACGAGAGCTGTCAAAAGAGGAGGTTTTGGGGTCTCTGAGCAGCACCTCTGTCACCTGATCTACTCATGTGCGTCCCCTCGGAAAAGTCTGTTTTGGGTCATGACCAAATGCTGAGGCAGCCAGCTCCCCACCTTCTCGCTGCCTTCATAGCTCACCTCCCTCCCCCACCCCCATCTGGAGCCACCATCATCTTGGCTGAAGTGTCAAGGATTTCCTTTCCTGCAGGAAATTAACTTGCATTTTGCACTTCACATCCATAGGAATTTAATCCTCTGCCATCCCCGGTCTGTCCTGCATGACAGAGAGATGGCTGGCATCCCTGCTTCTTGGTAAAATACAGCCTTCCCTCTAAATCCAGGGGGACTGGGAGGGCGGGCTCACAGCACTGGCAGAGAGCGGGTCCTGGTAAACATGTCTGCATACAAGCCTGAGGAGTCGATCCTGTAGAAGGAAACTTACAGGTGGCAGGCCTGACAAAGGGAAAGAAGGCTAGGACGCTGTGCTGGAGGGCATAAGGCCACTGCAGGTGTCCCCAGGTGTCCCTTCCTCTTCACCTCAGTAGCTCGGAGGGATTACGGGCTCTGGAGCCACACAGCTGGGTGACTTTGCACAAGTGGCTTAACCTCAACAACAGGGGGCTGTTGAAAGCAGTAAATGAGTCAGTGAACCCAGTAAGCCCTCAGTACTTGTTAGCATAATTATTGATAGCATTACTATCATTCTGGTTAGCACTATATTGAAAGTATGTTCAATATCCTGGGATAAACCATAATGGAAAAGAATATGAAAAAGAAGATATATATAACTGAGTCACTTTGCTGTATGGCAGAAATTAACAACACTGTAAATCAACTAAACTTCATAAAATTTTTAAAATATATTATTACTCTGATTATTATAGGACCTCTGTCACCTCTTCTCAGATGAATGTGTAGCCTCTGGTCTGGCCCCGTCTCCAGCCTCCCTGCCCAGCCACTTCCTCCCAGCAACCAGGACTCCCTCTAAAGGAACTCTCCCACCATGTCCCAGCCCCTTGTCCTCCAGGGGTCCTCCGCCCCAGGCCTGGTCCCAGCCTCCCTTCAGCCTCAGCTCCAGCCTCTCGCCTCTTCGCAGCCTTTCCAGCCCCCGCGCTGCTCTACAGTGACTCCAAGGAAGTCTTTGCTCTTGCTGTGTTCCCTCTACTCGGCTTCTCTCTGACGCTCATTCTGGCTCTGGTATTGCCTCTCCTGTGAGGGGCCGACTCCCTGGAGGTGCCGAAGTCCCGCCCCCTCTCTTCCCGTCCACCTGTGTGCCTGTCACCACCCGGTCCACACTGCGGGACGGTCCCTACTTGCCGGTCCCCTCTCCTCTCGTAGCCGAGACAGAACGGAGACCCAGGCCCTGCACAGCCCAGGAGCTTGGGAAGCAGCGCTGAAACTAAGACTTGTCACGTGAGTCCTGCCGGGCCACAGGCTCTGAATTAGGTGGACGGCAGACGTCCTGGGGGCGCGGGAGTGGGCTGTCCTTACTCAGGCAGAATCTTAGGATAATGTCTCCAAAATCCTGTTCCAATTCAGCACCTGCACGACGCCTGACTTTCAAAGCAAGGTGTGTCTGCGTGTGCACATGCAGAGGTGGTAAGCGCTGCCCTTGTCAGATGAACTGCTTGGAAAATGTCAGTTTCCTGGTTCAACAAACACGCATTGCGCGTCCACAGCACGCCACGTGCTGTTGCAAGCGCTGGAGGCGCATTGGTGAACCAGACCTCAGCGCTCCCGGCCTGCACGTTTGTAAACCTGGAGATTCTGCTCGCTCTCCTCCTCCCTGCAGGGCGCTGAGCACCTGGGAGGTTCCAGGCCCCGAGAGGGGAGAGGTGTTGCCAGGAGCGCCGGACAGCTGCGATCCTGGCCGCTCCCCGCCCCCGCCGCCTCCACCTCGCTGGCTGTAATGCAGAGGGAGGCGCACTAGGTGGCGATATTGGGCCACATTCCGCTTTCAACTCCGGCTTCTACAGACCTCACCCCGTCAAACCCTCCCAGAGCCTTCGGCTTCCCAGACCCCCAAGACTATCTGAGACCGCAGACCCCCAACTCCCAGGCACCTTTAGATCCCAGATCCCAGGATCCCTGTTCCCCCAGGCTCCCCATCCCTAAATTCTGGAGCCCCCAGATCCAGGAATTCCCCAGACACTAGATTCCCATATCTTAAACCATCCTGGAGCCCCAGACCCTAAGACTCTGACCCTCAGACAGCCCAAGGCTCCATATCTTCCAACCCCCCAAATCCTCAGACCCAGATCCCCAAGGGCCCCCAGATCTCCCAGACCCCCAGCACTTCCAGCTCTCCCAAACCCCAGTCCTCAGACCCTAACTCCTCAGCTCCTCAGCTTACCAGGGTCTACAACCCTACAAACTGTCCTCCATCTTCAGACCCTTCTAGACTCCTGAGACCCCAGATTCCTCAGAACCCTCGGACTCCCCAGACACCCCTGATCTCCTAGACCCACAGACCTTTAGACTTCCACACCCCTACAAACAGCTAAGATCTGAATCTTCAACCCTCCCTAAACCTACCAGGTCCCCGAGGTTCCCACTAAGATCCAGGTTGGCTGACTGCCCCCCACTTCCCCAGAGAGGCTCCCTGACCACCCCCTGGACTGAGGCTCACAAAGGCCACAGCCTTGAGGGTCCCATCTTGCAGAGATGAGCAAATCGCAGCCTGGAGAAGGGAAGGAAACTTCTCCAAGCCCCTGGGGTGTCAGTAGCTGGCACCCAGGCCCCCAGTTCCCAGTTCCTGCAGTGCCTGGCACAGAGCAAGTGGGCAGCAAAGCTGGCCGTGATTCTTACCGTGACCACGCAGCCTAAACACCCACGTCCTGGCCCAGTTCAGGCTGACTCCTCCCAGACCCAGTGTGGGACCATTCTATCTTCCTGGGACTGAACAATCAAAACACCTCCGAATTTAGCAACATCTGCAAATTTAATTAACAAGCTGTTTATCTTCCAGGCGAGCGATTAATAAAGGTGTCAGGCAGAACAAGGCCCTACACAGCTCCCTGCAGGGCCCCCCAAATGGCCCTCCTGTGAACAAGGAGCTGGCCATTTATCAGAGGGACACAGCGGGATGTGCTGGCAAAGACCAGAGAAGGGGAAGCAGAGGGGGAGGGAGACAAGACAGAGAGTCACCCCCCAGACGCCTTGCCCTTGTCCAGCCCTTCAGCAAACGGGCGCCGGACCCTACATGTGCCCGGTACCGTGCTGAGCACGTAACAAACAGCACCCGGACAGTCCCCTCACTGGAGCTGTGAGCAGCAGGGGGGCAGATGCAGTGTGCAGGCTGACCACTCACCCAGCAGGGTTGACCGTGTCCCATCCCCGGAGAGTAAGCTGTCAGCCTGTGGCTACACGGCCTTCCAGAGCTGGAAGAGCTTTTCAGGGAGGAGTCCTGGAAGCCGCCCCCTCTGCTCTGGGTGGTGCCTCCCCACCCCTCCGTGCAAGCTGGAGTTTGGTAGCCACGGTCCTCCCTAAACCTCACGGATTCTGGTTTTTCTGGGAGCTGCTCCAGTGATGGGAACAGCTTCTGTGCAGGTGCAATTAACACCGACTACGATCAAAGTCAGAACAGCATATGACCACTTTGTCCGTGTAGCATAGGTGTGGTCTCCTAGACCTGCGAGATGGAGCTGGACTCCAGGAGCCCAGCACGTGCCTTTTACAGGTGAGGAAACAGAGGCACAACAGGCTGAAAGTGACTTTTCTACGTGACAAGTACAGCCAGGACTAGATGTGACCCCAGATGCTCTCCACTGAACGAAGCTGTACCCTGAGCCTCATTACAACCCTCCACCAGCCTCCTGACTCCAGCCTGGGAATAAGCCTGGGTGAGGACCCCTGGGGCGTGCATACACACACACACACACACACACACACGCTGAATGAAAGAGAACCCACAACATCCACTTCCCACCATTTCCTGGAAGACTTTCTCATCTTCACTCTCCTCAACGTCCCAACAGCCTCCTCGAATTTCTCCCAACTTTTTGCCTCTTATTACACCGAGAAAAGAGCTAGGAAAGAGCATCGGAAGAAAACAGCCTTCCCACTACCAAATACGCCCACTGGACAGCCAGATCCTCTGCTCTCCCGGCAGTTAAAGGGGAGCCCCCATCCGAGACCGGTCTCCCTCCATACCTGGACCACAGGGCGGCTGCTCTCCTGGCTGTCTCGCCCCTGCAGAGTCTCCTGGTCTCCTTGGCTTGTTCCTCCTCATCTCTCGACCTTGAGGGAGCCCTGAAGTCTCAGTCCAAATACATATTGTCTGTTCCCTCGTTAGGTGAGCTTGGCCCCTCCATGGCTTTTCGTGTCGTCCCACATTTAAGTCTGCAGTCTGACATCTCCCCAACTACAGATGGTTAAAGAGACATCCTGATGTGACTTTCCTCCTGGCTGTGCATATAAGCCCCTCAAGTTTACTAGGGTCCCCAAACAAGCTCTATCTGTCCCCGGCCCTGGACAAGCTGCCATCTCCCATCTCTTCTGCTGCCTGACCAGCGCCTTGCTACCTTGGTCACCCTTACACAGGTGCAACTGGACGGCGCCTTGCCTCTGGTCCACAAGGGACAGGGTGTGTTGGTGGAAACTGCTCAGCACCAAGCCTAAGCACCCAGGAAGTGTGGGTGGAAGCGAACCCCCATGGGGCCACTGTGGCTGGATGAATCCTCCCTCCTTCATCCCCAGGTGATGTGTCTGACATGCATCCCGTGATGCCCTTCGGGAGGTCCCAAGCTCAAGCACCAGTGCCTGTGGGGCAGCTGACTTCAGGAGCATCTGGGAGTGGCCCTCGCAGCCTTCTTCCCCCTCCTTGTACAAGCCCTGCTCTCTGGGGAGCCCTGCCTAAGACCTGAGGAGGGGGCCCGCTCAGAGCCCCTTGGATAAAGCACTGCTGTCCACCTGGGAGCAGTGTTTAGCCTTCAGCTTCCAGCTGTTAGTGTCATCAGCTTTCGAGCGGAAGTCACATTAACGGGGTGGCCCCAGCCATAACTGTCCCCAGGACGGGTCTCCGGGGATGGACACGCTTTGCTCCAGTGCCCACGGGCCGGGGGGCACAGGTCCTTTGGGGTCTGCATCGCGGTCTGAGGCTCCTCCCCCCCTCCCTGCCTCTTCCTTCTGCTTCCCTAAGTGAGACTCCCACATAAACTTTTGCACCTTAACTGCCTCTCAGCATCTGCTTCCCAGACCATCCAACCTGACACAGTCTGATCGGACTTGGGAGGAGTGAGATGCAGTGGATTGGACAGAGTGGGGGGAGAGACTGGTGTTGGGGGAGGGGGAGAAACTGAAGATGGTATTAATGTCCTAATATTCTTATTGGGCACCAGTCCGGGGAAGGTGGAGGCCATACTGAGAGCAGCTGGGATTCGGGAATGTTGGAGAGACCCCACAGGTGGGAGGGGGAAGGGCAGGGCTGCCCAGCTAGAGCTGGGCGAAGAGGGCTCTGCCCCTGTATGCACAAAGAGGCAGGCTGTCTGGACCGTGCCTGGGAGTGCAGACTCAATCTTGACATCTAGAAAAGAAGCAAGGGGTGAGACTTCCCCGTCAATCGATCGACAGGGGCAGACTTGGAGCAGGTCCCTGCAGGTGAAGCGCTGTGTCTTCAAGGAGGCGGATTTAGGCGCCTCTTGGATGAATGCACTTCTGTGCTTCTCCGAGACCTGTCTTGCTGCAGGCGGTCGACCCTGGGCTGGCAGGATGCCTGTCACTGGTAGAGGGAGCTCATGGGCCTCCCCTGTGGTCAACCCAGCTCAACAGGATTTACTAAGTGCCAGCTTTGGACCAGCAGGTGGGGGCCGAGTGGGGAAGAAAACAGCTCCTGCGCCAGGGAGCCCTTGGTCCTGGGGAGATGACAAATATAGGAACACAGAGGTTCTCTGCCACGCCCAAGACAGGTGTCACATCCAGGGACCTAACAGGCACAGGAAGAGATCTGAGAGGGCTTCCTGGAGGAGGTGACGCTCACTCCGAGTCCTGTGGATGAGTGGGAGCTGGAGGAGAGTCAGGGGCACTCGAGGAGGACCTGGAGGGTCAGGCCCTTTGGGGTGGGGTGGGCTTGGGGAGGCCCGACCAGAGGTGGGGTTTAGACTTGGTAGTGGGGGGGAGGGGCTCGCGGAGGCCTCCGAAAGGGAAATGCCGGAGGCTGGGAAGTGTTCCGATACCTCCCGGAGTCTCCCACCGGCAGCTTGAAGGTTGGAGAGGGTTTAACTGGGCAGGAAGGCAGACGGGAGACAGTCGGGGAACCCGGATCCAGGCAGAGGCGGAGGGAAAGGAGAGGAAGGGACTTGAGGGGCGGGGTGGGGGTCCGCAGGCGTGCAGAGCTGCTGCCTCTGCTTGGGTCTCTCCGCACACGGGGCCCGCAGGGGGACTTTTATTCTTGTTCCTAATAAAAGAAGAAGAAGAGGGGGAGAAAACAAGACCCAGCGCCTCTCAGTTTCAGAATTAGCCACTATCTTTTTTGGTTAAAAATCGATGGCAGGAAGTGGCTGGAGATATAAGATTTAACTTCCAAAGCAGCGGCTGGGGACGAAGGCCCCAGGAGCGCCTCACGGGCTCATTTGCATTTCAAACAGCCAGTTTGTTTTATCTCCTAATTAGCATACTCACCCTCCGCTGAAAACAAGTCCATTAAAGGAGACTCTGCTCCCGGCCCAGCTCCTCCTTTAAATATTTTTCAAGTGCATGATTAATACACTTGCCCAGCGCTGCCTGGGACTGTGCTGGGGGTCAGGGGGCAGGGAAATGAAAGAACACGGCTGCACTCGGCGCTGACTGGCTGATTAATCACGGCCCTTTTCTGTAAATCAGGACAGCTGGCAGGGGCGGCCACAGGCCCTCGTGGGGAATGAGGTTGTGCGGGTAGGACGGAGTGGGGGTCGGGGGAGATCCCGGAAGGAAGGGCTCACTTGCAAACCTTGGGCCCCAGCCCCTCTGCACTCAGGCAACTCCCAAGTTCAAGAGAGTCTGTGACAGGAGTCCCCTGGTGGCGCAGTGCTTAAGAATCTGCCTGCCAATGCAGGGAACATGGGTTCGAGCCCCGGTCTGGGAAGATCCCACATGCTGCAGAGCAACTTAGCCTGTGCACCACAACTACTGAAGCCCACGAGCCCTAGAGCCTGCATACCGAAACTACTGAGCCTGTGTGCTGCAACTACTGAGCCTGTGTGCTGCAACTTCTAGAGCCCATGCTCCACAAGAGAAGGCCACACACTGCAACGAAGAGCAGCCCCCGCTCACCGCAACTGGATAAAGCCCGCGCGCGGCAACGGAGACCCAAGGCAGCCAAAAAAACACTTAGAACTAAAATTTAAACATTAAAAAAGAAAGTGCCCGCTGGGAAGACACAGGAAATCTCCTCGTCCCCTTGAACTTTTCAGGATCTGATGACAATATCAATTTTAGGAAGAGCCAGCACAGGGTTGGAGGCGAGGCATATGGCGCTGCGTGTACCTGGGTTGGCCTGAATTCTTCCAACAGCCCTGTGTTCCAGAGGGGCGCGTGAGGTTCTGCAAAGTCAAGGCCACCCCTGGAGCCAGGGTCCACAGTCATTCTCCCTGGCTGGTTCCATTCCAAAGCCTGCACTCTCAAGGGGAGCTCCGTCCAAGCCAACGCCCAGAAGTGCCGGTCCTGGCTGCTGGCGTGGGCTGGCCCCTCCCCAGGATCCTGGCCCTGCACGGTCAGCCTCCTTCCATGCCCCCGCATCCAGCCCGGATGTCCCTCCCTGGGGACCAGTCCAGGCTCTCCACCGCCTTGCCCGCACTTCTTGACATGTGTATTAAGTCGTGTTTGACTTGTCCTTGTTCACGAGGATGACAGATTCCCTGAAGGCGGGACCTGTGGCCCCAGGGCCCAGCGCAGGGTCAGACTCTGGGGTGATGTGACGGATCTGTACCCGGTCACCTCACCTAAGATGAAATGCCGTTCCCAGAACTCCCTTCCCTGGGCAGTTCGGGTTAAGCTGGGCCCCAAGAGAGCGTTTGCACACGGTGTGAGTGAAGGTGGAAGGGGGTGGCAGTCACATCCCTCTGACACTCAGAAGATGGTGTCGCCCGCCTTGGCCCTCCAGGTGATGCTGGTCTGCAGGGGACAGAGATGGTGCCAGGCAGTGGGACCGCAGCACCTCCAGCTCCCGCCAGACCGCCCCCCTCCCCACCCTGAGCCTTCTCCACTCCTGGGCTGGGTGTGTGCTTAGCTCTGTGAAGAAGGCTCCAGCATCTCCTACAGGTCAGCCCATCATTAAAAGTATAGGCTCGGAGATGGAACAGATGAACTTGGGGCCCAGTCCTTCCTCCTGGGCTCCAGCTTAGCCCGTCAGGCTCTGTGTGTCCCTGCTGTGCCCATCCACAGCCGTCTTCCCTCCCCTCTGCGCCTGTCCTGCTGGCTCTGGACCCATCAGCCACAGCCTCCTGTAGACTGTCACCCTCACCTGGGAAGGTTTGGGAGGGACAGCAAATGCCAAGGCGCTGGGCTGGGATGAGCTCGGTGCTGGTGGAAGAAGCCCAGCTGGCTGAAGCAAGAGCGAGGGGACCAGTGAAAGAGGCGGGCAGGACCAGGCAGTCCTTGTGGGAGGGATGCAAGACACACTTTTTTTTTTCTTGCGGTACGCGGGCCTCTCACTGCTGTGGCCTCTCCCGTTGCGGAGCACAGGCTCCGGACGCGCAGGCTCAGTGGCCGTGGCTCACGGGCCCAGCCGCTCCGCGGCATGTGGGATCTTCCCGGACCAGGGCACGAACCCGTGTCCCCAGCATCAGCAGGTGGACTCTCAACCACTGTGCCACCAGGGAAGCCCAAGACACACATTTTAAAGAGCTCCTTGTAGGGAATTCCCTGGCTGGTGGTCCAGTGATTAGGACTCCTCGCTTTCACTGCCGAGGGCGCAGGCTCAATCCCTGGTCGGGGAACTAAGATCCCACAAGCCATGAGGCACCGCCAAAAAAAATAATAATTAAATAAAATAAAGAGCTCCCTCTGGCCACTGTGTGGACCGTGGTCTCTAAGGACAGGAGAGCAGGCAGATGGACCAGACAGGTCACTACGGCCATCCCAGCGGTGGCAGTGGAGGGGTCTGGATGGAGGGAAAACAGGAGTGGGTAGAGAAGGATGCAGCTTGAGATAACAGAGAGAGGTCTCCTGAGTGGTGCTGATGTGGGGAAGGAGGGACAAGCCAGGGAGATTCCCGTGTACGGCTTGGTGTATGGGTGGGTGATGATCCCATAGATGAGGAAGCTTGTGTCGGGGAGGAGATAAGGGTCATGGTGACAGTCACGTGAGGTTCCAGGTGCCTGTCTGACGTCTGGATGCAGAGAGGGCTGAACAGAGAGAGACACCTGCACGACAGACGGGACTGGAAGACCCTGGGATGGATGTGAGAGTGACAGGAGGAGAGCTGGGGAGGCTGAGCCAGGGCCCCCCAAAACTGATAGGTCAAGGAACCAGTGGAGGAGACCTAAACGGAAGAGCCAGCAAGGCAGGAGGAAAAGCAGAAAAACGAGTGTGCTTTGCGTAGAGGTTCGCTCTTTGTCTAATGGCAAATCATCTGAAATAGTGTAAGAGTCCAGAGCAATTGTTGGAAACCTGTGACCTGGGAGGGTTCCCACCATCCCCTAAACGGTGAGAGTGGCTCACTGGGCCTCAACTGTCTGCACAAAAACGTGGTTTATGCTAAATTCCTGCTCTTCCCTTTCTGGGGAGTCTGGAATTTGGGTTTGTGCTGGCAGAGGTTCTACAGGCCCAGTAAAAATCCGGCACTGAGTCTCTAAGGAGCTTTCCTGGTGGACAGTATCTCACGTGTGTTGTCACAGCTACGGGAATTCAGCGTGTCCTGTGTGACTGCACCTGGAGAAGGTCTGGGAAGCTCGAGTCTGGTTTCCTCTGGACTTCACCCCACACACCTTTTCCCCGTGTTGATTCAGTCTGTATCCTTCTGCTGTAAAAAAAAAAAAACAAACCCAACAGACCAAAACAAAACAAAAAAACAACTTAGCCATGGGTACAACTGTATGCTGAGCCCTCCTAGTGAGTCACCTCCCTTGGGAGTGGTCTTGGGAACCCCAACAAATATGGGTTAAATAAAATATATTATTAAAATGAAAAACAAAACAAAACAAAACAAAACTGTGACCCGGGCCTGGCTTTCTCTGCAGAGCCTCTGCCTTTTTAAAGCCCAAGAAAGAAATTTCTTTTTCGGCCACTCCTCTTGGTCCCCCCACGGGAATATTCCTCATGGTCTCTTGTCCAGATCCAGACGTTTCCTGTCCTGCCAAATGCAGATCAGCCACCCTCCTCCAGGAAGCCCACCCTGAATGCTCCACTCTCTGCCTTGGCCTGTTTCACCCTTGGCTACTGGTCAAATCCCAGAACTTCTGAAGTTCACTGGTGCCTTTAGCACCCCCCAGCTGAATGGCTTGGGCAGGGACCTCTTCAGAGCCCCTGTCTCTCAGGCTGGGGTGAGGGTCAAGTGACACAGCAATGTCCACCCTGGAATTGTCCTCTGTGACCTGGGACTGGCCACTTTCCCTGCCCAGCTTCGTTTTTCTCATCTGCGAGGTGCTAAGGATGGGGTAACAGCTGGAAATGGGTGGAGGGCTCTGGGATGACATTCTGAGTGAGGGTGGGGAAGCCCTGTGGCACACGGACTGGCGGACATGCGATGTTCCCGCCAGGGAGCGCTGTCGGGCTGGCTGCTGGAACCCTTTGTCCCTTCTCCCCCCAACCAGGCCTGGCTCCTGGCTGGCTCTGGACAGCAAAACAGTCCTAACCAGAGCCAGACCCCCTGACACCCAGCAGTGGGCACAGCCCTTCCTCGAAGAGATGCCGTTGTCATGGACCCCTTCATCAGACCCAAACCCATCCCGCCCTGAGCGCCTGGCCTCAAGGCTCAGGGAGGGGGCAGTCATGCCCTGCAAGGAACTCAGCACTTTCCCAAGGGCGGCAGAGATTCGCACCCTCAGGAGATGCTTTGGCAGAGAGGGAGGTGGGAGTGCCTGGAGAGGGCAGCAGGGGCCGCTCGGAGGGGGTGGGGGCTAGCTGGCCAAGGGAGAGCAGGGAGGGAGATGTGGGGGGAGAACTTCCGGAGACTGGTGTCCCAGAGAGAGGGGGTACCCATGGCGTGAGCCTGGGGGCCTTAGCCGGCAGAGGAGAGAAGGGGCCTGCCCGGTTATGGAGAGGTTTGGAGCCAGAGTTTACACTTGATGTGATAAAAGCAGGGAACCAGGGTAGGTCCTTGAGTGAGGCAGTGGCCGCAGGGAAGGGCGCCGGGTTGGGATGGGCTGAGGAAGGAGAGAGAGAAAGGAAACAGGTTGTTGCTACAAGTCTCTGCTCACATCCACGATGGGTCCCTAACCCCCTGGGCCCCTGGTTCTGGCTCATTGACTAAACCTTAGAAGCCACCAGCAAAAATCACATTTTCCAAAGACATGAGCAAATGTCCACAGTGTAAGGTGGAGGGAGACACTGAGAAGGCATGCAGCGTGTATGTTATAATCTCGATTTTGTAAGAAAAGTGCGTGTGTCTGTCAGGATGCCACAGCTCAGCCTGCTTTAGGATGGGGACTTATTTATGGAGGGAGTTTTCTTTTTCTCTTTCTAGCCTCCTTCACCTCCCAGGAAGATTTTGCCTTACCTTCCCCTGCGGTAAAGAGGAGCTTGTTTCCGGTTATAAATGAGTCAGCCTCTGGATTTCGTGGCCTTCCAAATCTATTAGGAAAGCACAAAGTTGGGGAAGGAGCACGTGGCAAGGAGAAATGGGGGGTGTAAAGAGCTCCCCCTAGACAAGGGCTGGGCGGGGTAAGGGAGGTCAGGGGCCCAGAGGCCCCAGGGAAGGTCCCAGTCATCAGTGGTCACAGGGTGCCCCTTTCCCAACTCTCCAAGACCCCTAAGTCCAAGAGCGATACATGCGCAGCCAGAGTCCCCGCCTCTCTCCGGAGTTACTCGTGCGGACCCAGGGCCCCTGGACAGCCCTCCCCACTCACACACACCTTGGCACCGTGTGCGGCCCAGGACAGGGCACCAGCCAGTGGGGGGTGGAGCTTAGAACCCCACGAAGCTGATTTCCAGCCCGATGTGATGCACTGTTTCCTGCAGGCCCAGGTTGGTGGCCTCAGGGTCCACCCCAAACATGCTGAGAAAAGAAAAGAAAGAAAATAATCCGGAGGGAATAGACCAGCTCTTACCAGCCCCTCTCCCTGCAGGTGGGCTTAGGGTGGATTTCCCTTCTTCTTAGGAGTGAGCTCTGTTCTTCTAATTTTCTACAATGAGCACTTGTGGATTTTAGAATTGGAAGAAAAAAATAACTCAATCAGGAAAACTGGGAGGCCAGGCTAAGGGGACAAGGACAGAGTGGTGTCACTGAGAAGACAAGGTCCCGGCAGGAGCAGGGGGGTGGTAGGCTTCTGAGTTGGCCCCCGGTAGGGAGACCCCAGGCCCCCGTGTGGCATCTGCATGCCCCTCCCCCTCCCTGGCCAGCTGCCGCCCCTCCCCCTGCTGTCACTCACTCCTGGAGGCCAGATGGTGCCACCACTGTGATTCCAATTAGAACTGCCTCATTACTGGCCAGCTGGGGGGGAGTGGAGACTGTGAACGGCCACCAGTCCACCCCAGAGCACACCTGTCGAAGGGTGTTCAGAGCCCAGGGTTTGTATTAGGACAATAAGAACATCTTACACTTTCCCAACTTCTCTCCCCCACCTCTTCCGGATCCTTTTGGGTCTCCTGTTCCCATAATGGTACCTACGTCCTCCGTGTAGACTGATTATAAGAGTCATCCCAATCTTGCTTTTTATCAACCCTGGTAATTAACAAGCCATCAAGTCCTAGGAATCTGACCTCAAAATCTCTCTCACCCTCCCCAGTATTTCCCTCCTTCTTCATTCACTGCATGTTCCTATTTCTGACATCCTCGTGTCCACGGCAGTGGCCCCTCACTAATTCCCCTCTGTCCACATCCCTCAACACCGTGCTGCAGAAGAGAAAAAGTGAGGACTGTGCTTCTCTATTCAAAATGATCCTGATGACCTCTTCTTCCCTCCCACCGAAGCACATAGAGAGACCCAAGTCCCATTTCCTGCAGCTCAGCGCCCTCTAGGATGGGTCCTGGGATGGCAGAATACGGGGCACACGTGTCCCTACTCCCAGACTTTGCTCCCTTGGCAGACATTACTAATGGATCACAGCACTTTCCCGCTGCTAATCCGGGATATAGTGTCAGAGTTGTCTTCAGGACGATGTATCAGGCTCCCCAAAACAGCTGAGCAAAACTGGCCATCTAGAATCCACTGCTCTCCCAAATGTCTAAGCTGATCTCTCGTTTGCCCGTCCCATCCTCCCACTGTCTAGCCACACGGGATAAACAAGGGGAGATGTTAATCATGGGACTAACTACACAGGTGTAGGCAGGTGAGGGGTAACCCAAGAGCTAGTGCACCTTCCAGGATGCAGAGTGGGAGAGCTGTGTCCACCCTCCACCTGGAGACGCAGGAAACCCCAAAGGAGAAAGCTGCGTTGCATTGTGACTTCTGGTTAAGGGATGCAGCTACCCTGAAGTGACCCCGGATGGAGGGAACTGGTGGGCAGGGTGGGGAGAGGATAAACATCTGGCCTCCCCTGCCCTCCCTCCCTTCGCAAGCCTGGGCGCCCCCTTGCCAGCTGGGGGCGAGAGAGCCCACTGCAGTAGACCCCACTGGGGGTGCACCTGGGGACTATGGGAAGGTTCCTGCCCACAGGAAGGTGCCCCACTGAGCCCCCCAGAGGAGAGAAGGAAGTGGGGAGGCTCACGGAGAGGGCCCCAGTGTGCCGTCCATTCTCACGCCTGTGCCACTTTCCCAGCAACATATCCTGCCAGCGTCCCGGAGCTGAGGGCCCCGTTTCTTCTTCTGGGCTCCCCCGCTAGGCGGTGTCTGCAGAAAGGAGTCCACACAGAGGGAAAGGCAGAGCATCACTCCCACCGGCTGGACAGGGCACTCCTGAGCCAGCATCCCCTCCACACGGAGCCCTCACCTCCCTCTTTAGCCAAAGTCTCTGATTTTCTCCCTCCTCTCTGTGGGGTTTCCCAGCCACTTACACCCCAGAGGGGCAAAGGAGAAAAGAACAAACAAACCCTTGTGCCCTGCTGGCTGAGAAAGAGCGTCAGAAGTGTGACTTGCTTAGATGTTTCACACTTCGTCTAAAAAATAGCCAAAATTGGCACCTTACTTTACAACATGTCTGTCTTGGTTTTGGTATCAAAAGGATGGCTTCATGCCCCCATGCTGTGTAGAACAGGTGGTCAGGGAACTGTGGCCTGTGTCTCTGTGGCATCTTTGTGTACCTGGCTGTGGCACACCTCTGCTTAGCCCCCCCCCCACGCCCCCCCCCACCCCAACCCAGTTCAGCAGAACAGGTTTGAGAAGTACCCCTTGCCTGGCTAGGGCAAGGCTACTTGCCCTGAGAATCACTCTGTCTTCTATTGCCTTTTCAGGACATCACCCTATCTGGTCAGCGACAAACCACAGAAACTCCTGAGGGAGGTCACATCTGGGGGGTATAAGTGGCTGGTCCCTGGTGACGCCGACGTTGACACCACTTGGCCTGTCTCTGGACCTTTCTCCAGGGTGCTCACTTGGGCCTCCGAAAGTCTGCCTGACCCTCAGTCTCTTTTGCTCTGTCTTTCTGCCTTTGTCTCTGATGTCCTGCCCTTGGACAGTGGCTATGCCGGAACATAAGTGCTCCCAGTTCAGATCAACTCTACCTCACAAACATCTTGAAAATTTTGTATGTGCACTGAGTGTCAGGGCCCTGGAGGTACGAAGGTGATCAAAAGACAGTCCCTGCTCTCTGGGTCCTCACAACCAGCTAGAGAGACTGTCATGTGACAAGTAAATGACACAAGAGTATGCCAAGAGCCGCCCTACAAGTAGGTACCCAGACAGACAGAGGGGATGGAAATTACTGTCTGTGTATTATCAGGGAGGTCTTCCTGTAGGGGGTGGGGGTAGAGCAGGTTTTCAAGTGAAGGTGGTGGTCTTGTGCTATAGCTGCTTACGTTACATTCGGGATAATAGTTTCTTTTCTCCGGACGGACTAGACTGGGCTAGGTGATGCCCTCTGCATAGAGGAGAGAGAAAGTACTGCAAGGTTCAAAGATGGGGCTGGGCCCCACCGTGGTTCCCACCTGCAGCCCCCTGGGATATCCGAGGAGAGTCCCAGAGGCCAGGGCCGCCTTCCTCATTATGAGGGTGGAAATTCCACCCAGCCTCCCCACCTCACGGCCCTGATAATCATAACAAATTGTAACAGAGCCTGAGCCCAGAGGCAACAGGGGCACATGCACAAGCGGCTCAGCGAGCAGCAGTCTGCTGACAAAAATACAAGTGCGGCTGAAACTCTGCTGCACCAACCAGCGGCGCCCTGGTCTGCTTCTGGTCCTTCCCTGAGCCAATCTCATTAGTCTCACCCAAATGCATCCCCTAATGATGCTCCAGCAGAGGTGGGGGGCACACGTCCTTATGGTCTGGACAGCCGGGGCTCCTAATAAAAAGTAATAATAATAATTAAGAACCACCTATTAGGCACCTTTCCCCTGCCCCCCCCTTCGCTGCAGCCCATTCAACTTGGCTTGGGACCAGGAGTGCTGGCCCTGCAGCACCGCCGCCCTGGCAAACGGCTCCGACCCCCGCTAACCAGCACCTGCTGGTGGGTGCTGGGAGTTCAAGGGCTGGCAGAGATAGCTTGGAGGTGGAGTAATGAGAAACTAAACACGGCTACCACCTCTGCTCTGGAAAGCACGAGCCAGCCCCGCTCTGTGCCTTTGGTCTGTGTTCTTCCTTTAGGGGAGTCCTTCCTCGCCACCCACCATTCACCCCACCCCCACCCCAAGCACTCTCAGCTGTCACTCAGCTCTCGCACCCTCATCTGGGCCCCTTTCCTAATGGACACCGCCCCCCCTGCCCCCCACCAGGCAGGCCGCTCCCTTGGGCTCCCTGTCACAGCCTCTCAGATGGAGTTCTCACGTCTGCTTCATGTTTCTGTCTCCGAGGTCAAGGGCTCAGTGCTGGGCATCAAGTCGGCCTTATTCAGTTTGTTGAATGAATCTATGTGAGGTAGAGGATGCTTGGACGAGGAATTTCAGAAATAATAGAATGTTAACATCTTAATGTCTTCCCTTTGGCTAAAAGTTCACAGGATCCAAGCTCAGCTCCTAGAATTGGCTCAAGGGTGGTCAGTGGTGCCCCCCTTCTTGAAGACATCGGCCACACTTGCCTTTACCTGCAACAGAGACACGGCCAAGGGCTTAGCACCACGAAGACGATGGCCACAGCCCAGGAGTCACTGGGGCAGCAGAAGGTTGATGATGGTCCAGCCTTCCAGGCCTGGATGGGATCAGAGTAGCCGGGCTTTCTGTAAAATTTCTGTCTGCAGGGTCTTTGACAGTGATCTGCAGGCTTGTCTGACAGCAGGAGGTCAGGGGGACATAGATGAGGGCTCCCCTTCCCTTGGAACGCCTCAGTTGAAAAGGGGAAGGATTTGATCGTCCCTTTCCCGGCCCAAGGGGAGGACGGTGGGGAAGAGTCTGGTGAGTATTCACTCGCTGAGAAAATGAGGAAAAGAAGCCAGAAAAGAAGATGATGGTGTCTGCCAAATTCCAGCAGGGAGGTGTGTCCCAGGGGCCAGGGGCCAGGCTAGTCCCAGGTAAACAGAGCACCCTCCACACTCCGTGGAATGCCAGGAACGACAGGAACCCACCCTGTGTCTCTCCTCCACAGGGTCATGCATCTGGGAGCCGATGCCAAGAATGTTTGCCCTTTCTGTCTCATCTCTGTCCAAGGTCCAGAGAGGCACACGTGTGTGGGCACACCCACGTGCACACACACAGGTGCAGCAAGAACGGCAGTTAACAATATTTTTAAACACTCGGTATTATTCCACGGCAAAACAACCCCCCTGCACCCACCCCCCACAACCGAGCCAGAAGACAAGAGCAGTTCCTTAGTTCGCCGGTTCAGCAGGCATTTTTGGAGCGTCTCTCCGTCTCTCCGGGGCCAGGCCCAGGCCCGGGGCTGATGCAGTCCCAAGCAAACTGCTCACTGCCTGGGCCTTGGTGAATCCTCCACAGTGGAGAGAGGTAGGCCTTAAAAACACACACACACACACACACACACACACACGCACACGCGCACACGCACACACGCACACACACAGAAATCAAAGTATAAACACAAACAATAAAGAAAAAATAGAGGCACGATGAAGGAAAGGAGCGGGTGGTAGAGGAAAGTTTGGCAGGGGCCTAGCCTTGTCTGGGCCAGGGAAGGCGTCCCTGACAAAGTGGCTTTTGAAGGAGGATGAGCTGAGGCTGCGTGGTGTTACCTGCATGGGGTGGCAGTGGCGGTGGGCAGTGAGAGTAGGGGTGAGGCTACAGGAAGAAGGAGCTGTCTGTGCTGAGGGCCGGGGGCGGCTGGAGCAGCTCAGAGTGATGGGAAACACGGTGGGGCTGCGGGTGACCTCGGAGTGCTGGTGGCTACCATGGATACGAGGCTGTGGGGCAGAGAACCTCAGGCAGGACCAAGGGCAGGTGCAGAGGACAAGTGAGGACTCCCTCTACCTCTGTCCTGGGGAGAGCTGGGGGCGGTGAGTAAAGCAATGTGCAGCAGTGGGTGGGGAGTGGGCCAGGGAGGGTCAAGAACAGGCAGAGTCAGGGATGCCCCTGCCTGCCCAGCTTCCACAGAGGGACCGATGGGAAAGCCTGGACAGGCCCAGCTTGAGGAAGAGGCTGACCCAGTGTCCTCCGGGGAGAGCGGCAGAGACTGTGGTGCTGCCCAGAGTGTCGCCGGGGTTGAAGCTGGGAACTGGGGGAAGCCGGAGGCGGGTGTGGTGGGGATACTCGGGGTCCAGGGCTCTGCCGCCCGGCTGGGCTCCACAGCCTTCCTCGGGCCCCCACTGATTCCTGGAGGGAGAGCGGTGTATTCCAAACTAGTTCTAAAAACAAGCAGTCCTGTTTTTAAAACCCTTATGTGAAAGACAGTCTGTTTTAGCTAAAACATGAGGGATATTCAAAATGAAGAACAAACTATGAACATAAACATGAAATGAGAACTCAACAGGGGAATAACCACTGGCCCCAAATTCTTAATGGGAGGCGGTCGATAACCCTCATGAGTCTGGTGTCAGATGGGCTCTCCCGTGGTCTCCTGCTAGCGGTCGGCTCCAGCGGGGTCTGACCTAAGCTGGGGCCTCCCGGAGGTCCTGAGTCACCTTGTATGGAGTCTCAAAGTATGGTCTGGGAATCAGCGGCACCTGGGAACTGGTTAGAAATGGTCATTCTGGGTCCTACCCAGACCCCCTGAATCAGAAACTGTGCAGGTTAGGGGCCCAGCAAGCTGTGTGCCTGTGTGTGTACTGATGTGAAATCCACACATCATCAAATGAAGTTTTAAAGTGCACAGTTCAGGGACATTCAGTGAACTCCCGATGTTTCTGCAACCAGCACCCCTCTCTAGTTCCAAAACACTATCATCCCCCCATGAAGCAATTATTCCTCATTCAGCCCCTGGCAACCCTATCAACCTACTTTCTGTCTCTGTGGATTTGCCTATTCTGGATATTTCATATAAATGGAATCACAAGATGTGTGGCCTTTTGTGTTCGGCTTCTTTCACTTATCATCACCTTTTTGGGATTCATCCACCTTGGATCAGTACTAGATTCCTTTGTAGGGTCGAACGAGATTCCGTTGTTTGGTTAGACCGTGTTGATCTGTGTTTCAACAAGCCCTCCAGGGGACTCCCGTGTACTCCCAAGTTGGAGAACCACCACCCAGCAGTGCTGGCGACTGAGACCCCTGGGGGCTGCCCATCACCTCCCCCAGCATGCTGCCCCACCCCACCTCTGGCCACCCACTGCAGATGGCTGCAGAGCCCACACCGGGGCGCTGCTAACCACGCAGTATCCCCATCTGCATGCCCTACGGCAACCCTGCAGGGCTGTGCTCAGAAACATTTCCAGTCGGTTAGATTTCGGCTTAAATGTAATAACAGTGCATCATTTTGAAAATATTCTGTTTGGTCAGACCACCTGTTCGTTCAGAGTGGATGCCCCCAAAGGCAATTAGGCAGGGGAGGGCCCCGGGCAAGGCCGCAGGGGCAGGGGTCCAGCAGGCTTTAGTGCTGCCGCTTTGGGTGTGAAGCTGGCCTCTGTCACTAACCAGCAAGTGCTCTCCCCTCCCTAAGCCTCAGGTCCCCGCCTGTGAAGGGCCGTGGCGAGGGTAAGTAAACAGCACCGGAACCAGGCTCCAGAAAGAGAAGCTGCTCTTTTATAAAAATTTATTGAAGTCTAGTTGATGTACAATGTTGTGTTAATTTCTGCTGTACAGCAAAGTGATTTGGTTAGGGTTAGGGTTTTATATCTATATATATATATGTGTATATATATATATATATATATATTCTTTTCCATATTCTTTTCCATTATGGTTTATCATGGGATATGGAATAGAGTTCCCTGTGCTCTACAATAGGATCTTGCTGTTTATCCAACCTATATATAATAGTTTGCATCTGCTAATCTCAAACTCCCAATCCATCCCTCCTCCATATACCCTCCGCCTTAGCACCCACAAGTCTCAGAACCTGTTCTTTGCTGGACCACTATGAAACTGCCCTTTTGGCGGCTTGAACAAAGTGCCATGTACACAGGGACAAATCATGGATGAAGGAGCTGGCATTTTATTCTGAATTCAATGGAGGCCACTGGATGGCTTTAGCCAAGCGAGTAACAAGAGCCATGCCCTTTATTACAAGATGCACTTTATCTAGAAGCCTTTGGCGTCTCTGGGGATAATAGGTCAGGGAGGCCTTTCCCTTTTCCTTGGGGACTCCGGCAGCCCTCACCCCCACAGGGTCACTGGATCTCCCGAGATGTCCAACTCCAGGGGACAACCCAGTAGAGACTCTCGTGGGACCCTGTTCTCACTGAACTGGTGACCAACGCTGTGAGAGGGTGCTGCTCTTAGCTCCATTTTACAGGTAGAAAGACTGAGGTCTCAAAAGAGTGTGAAACTCATCAACCTGTTAACCCCATGAGCTTCCCTGCCGGCACACCACCCTGGGCTGTGGTTCTAGAAGATGGCACCCAGCATCTCTGGTCTGGGCCTCCTGGTGTCCACAACTCTGCCTTGAACATGGACCAGCCTAGCCCTCCGTCCTCTGTGGAGCTGGGTGGGTACCTGGTCCCACATCAGAGGAAGACCTGGTGAGCCAGGGGTCCCCTCATCACCTCAAGAGCAATCTGTTAAACACTCCTGGATGTGAAACCCATTTTTTAATTTTTAATTTTATTTTTTAATTTATTTTTGGCCGTGCCACACAGCTTGTGGGGTCTTAGCTCCCTGACCAGGGATCGAAGCTGCACCCCCTGCACTGGAAGTGCAGAGTCTTAACCACTGGACCACCAGGGAGGTTCCTGAACCCCATTTTTTTTTTTTTTTTGTGGTATGCGGGCCTCTCACTGTTGTGGCCTCTCCCGTTGCAGAGCACAGGCTCTGGACGCGCAGGCCCAGCGGCCATGGCCCACGGGCCCAGCTGCTCCGCGGCATATGGGATCCTCCCGGACCGGGGCACGAACCCGTGTCCCCTGCATCGGCAGGCGGACTCTCAACCACTGCGCCACCAGGGAAGCCCAAAGCTATGCTTCATTCTTTTTTTTTTTTGTTTTTTTTTTGCGGTTCGCGGGCCTCTCACTGTTGTGGCCTCTCCCGTTGCGGAGCACAGGCTCCGGACGCGCAGGCTCAGCAGCCGTGGCTCACGGGCCCAGCCACTCCGCGGCATGTGGGATCTTCCCGGACTGGGGCACGAACCCATGTCCCCTGCATCGGCAGGCAGACTCTCAACCACTGCGCCACCAGGGAAGCCCTCCTGAACCCCATTTTTGACACATACTAGCTGTGTGACCTTGGCCAAGCCACTTAACCTTTCCGACCTCCCCCTTCCTCGCCTGCAAAGGCAGAATAATAACAGCACCCCCTCGGGGCCATGGGGAGGATTAGACAAAGCGCCTGCTTTCTGCTCCCAAAGGTTGGCCATGCAGTGTCGCCCTCTGCCGCTCCCCTGCCACCCCAATTCCAGACCCTTCCAGGCTGACGCTGGGCACTGTGCACATCCCAGCCCACATGCCTCACACGCGGCGAGACGAAAGTCTGGGCTGGAGGAGCTGGACCCATCGCTGCCAGCAGGCGATCGCCTTGGCCCCGGCAGCCCAGGTGAAGGGCAGGCATCGAACTGAGGGGTGACCGTCTGGATCACTGTCCTAGGAACCTCGAGGATGCCGGTGACACAATGGAGTGTGGACACTAATGCAATCGAAGGGTGATTCAATCACTTTATAGAAGTTGATCTGTCCTTTTTATTACAATTACTGTCGGCTGGGGTGTTTCGTTCCATCATGGAAAATAAACATCATTTATCATACTTGTAAAGATTAGCCCCCGACAGCTACAGCTCTTGCTTTGCATAAATGTGTATTAATGTCGGCCCTGCCCACAGTGTGGGGAGAAGAGTCTATATTTCAAAAGACTGATTAGGCCCTGTCACTGGTGCTTTAAGTGATGTCTTATCATGACTGATACACCCCGACTGCAAAGCAGCAGCCGGGGATGGTGGGGGCGGCTCCAGGCAATTATGGGGGCACCGGAATGGAAAACAGGCCTGGGAAGGTGGGCATCTGTTTCCTCCGGGCCCGAGTCCATCCCTGATGCTGGGGAACGAGGCCCTGCCCAGGAAGCAAAGGCTGCCCATGGGGGTGTCAGGGCCTGGGAGCTCGGAGCCCGCTGGCCTCCGCTGGACCCAGCACAGCGCCGAGTGCCCTCCTCTGAGACCCACCAAGTTCTCTCTCCTGTCCTCCACCACAAGGCTTCTTCAGGAGCCTGATTCCCGGAGGCCTTCCCCCTTTGTCCCTGTGCCCAGGCCGGGGGCCTGGCTGCCCCTGGCCACCACTGCTGATGCCCAGGTAGGTGTCCAGCCCAGGCTTCTTTCCCGGGTTCAGCCTGGCGTCCAAGACCTCCCACCTGGACGTCCCACCCTGGCACTAACCTCCTACCTTGTCCGTCCTCCCTTCCAACCCTGCATCGTGGCCAGCATGGTCCTGCTAAACAGAAACGAGGTCACAGCCCTTGGAGACTCTGCACTGCCAAGGACAATGCCCAAGGTCCTGGCAGTCAGGGTTTCAGGCGCTCCAGGGGCCACCCGCTGCCTCCTTCCCCTCCCACTGCTAGAGCCTCTGGCCCACCCAGCCAGCTCACACACTCCTGCTCGTGAGCCCCCTCAGGACCCCCGCACCTGCCCCGCCCCGGCCAGGAGAGGCCATCCCTGTGAGCCCTCTGACCCCTGCCCTTCTGCCCCCGTGACATCATGGAGCAGGAATTGGGATAGAAATTGTGGAGGAAAGGCTGGTTTTACAGGGCCCATCCTCACCGCAAGTCAGAATCTGGATGCAGAAAAAACATTTATGTTGTTATTAGTTGTAGCATTTGATTTCTATTACGTTTGAAAATTCATTCAAGTTATATTGTTGCATAAGAACTAGAAGCATAAGGAGTTTATCTGTATAGTATAAGACAGTAGAATTTTTTCTTTTCTTTCAGTGAGTCTGTTCATTGCTGAGAGGGCAGGGATTTTGTCTGTCTTGTCCACCTGGAGCCTAGCACCTATCATACTGCCTGGCACGTAGTAGGTGCTCACTAATACCTGCAAGATGAATGAACAAAGTCATGAGAAAGAGGGCATCTGTGGGGATGGGGGATGTTTGCTAAGTGAAAGGCTCATTGAGTGAATGAGCAAATAGATGAATATGAATGAATGAGGACTGCTCAGGGCAACCCACTGGGAGCATGATTCAGATGGGGCAGCAGGCCAGGGCTCCACCAGGTTCCCGTCTGCATCTAGATCTACCCTGAACCACGAGGATGCAACTTGGTCCTGAACCTGAACTCCCTCTAGGATCTGAGGCTGCCAAGGAGTCCCCAGACCCATCTGGTCCTCTCCATCCTGCCCTCCCTCCCACGGGGCCTCCTGTGGATTCTCAGGAAGGGTCTGAGCCTTTCCCCTCTGCCACATCCTCTTCCCCATTCTTCGTTCTTCCTTTCCGTGCCCCTCCTCCTCCTGTCTGCCTGCATAGACTACGGACATAGGCTGGAGGGGCAGCAGCCATTTTGTAACCATGAGGCAACCTCAGGATGAACGCCACACTCCAGGGATGGTAGAGCAGAAACAAAAAAGGCACCTACCCCATTCATAGCATAGTAGAGCCTACAGCCAGATTTTGGACCTTATACCTCCAGATTCCATGTTCTGTGAAAAAAAACCCAAAACAAAGCAAATAAGAAAAACCATACTTGGGGGCTTCCCTGGTGGCGCAGTGGTTAAGAATCCGCCAGCCAATGCAGGGGACATAGGTTCGAGCCCTGGTCCAGGAAGATCCCACATGCCGCGGAGCCACTAAGCCCTTGCACCACAACTACTAAGCCTGCGCTCTAGAGCCCGCAAGCCACAACTATTGAGCCCAAGTGCTGCAACTACTGAAGTCTCTCACCTAGAGCCCGTGCTCCGCAACAAGAGAAGCCACTGCAATGAGAAGCCTGCGCGCCGCAACGAAGTGTAAACCCCACTCACCGCAACTAGAGAAAGCCCGCGCACAGCAATGGAAACCCAGTGCAGCCAAAAATAAATAAATAAATATTTTGTAAAAAAAAGAAAGAAAAACCCTATTTGGTTGAGCTACTGTGGTCCAGTTTCTGCTTGCAATGACAGCTGTCCTAACTGAAAACATAAAGCTTTGATTAGATCACTCCCTGCTCAAGAGGCAGCACACCAATGCCCATCTTCCGTTGAATGACGTCAAAATGCATCAGCCCGGAACTCAAGGCCAGAATTCTGTGGTCTGCGCCCACTGCCCTCTGTGCCCCCAGGTCAGAGGGTTTTGCTTGCTGCCACCCTTCTCATTCCTAAGTATACGTGACTCCTTCTCCCCTCTGGAGGCTCCTCTACCCTTGCATCTCCTCCTTGGAAATCCCTCCCCCCTCCCTGCCCTCAGGGGCTGCTGAGATGTTCCTTGTGCATGCAGTGCTCGCCTCCCAACTCCGATACACACTCCCGTCCTGCACCCTCCCCAGGCAATCTGGGAGACTTGCCCTGGCACATGGCACTTGGTGTTATCTGTCTGGTCTCATCCCTTTCCCATCCTATAAGATTCTTTCTTTTCTGCACACACCCCATCCCCTAGGTCCAAGACAACACCTTATATGCATGTCGTCGGTACTCCACAGGTGTCTTGTGAATGGATGAACACAATGATTCTTTAATAATATACTTCATATGATATGGAAACATATTTCCTGCAACACATAAACGTAATAATAAGCGTTATTTATTGGCCAGCTGCTCTCTGACAAACACTGTATTAGGAATTTCGTTTGAAACAATAATAATGTTTATTTTTTCTTGTCTATACCCAAAGCATAAATGTTCTTTGTTGAATACAGGAAAGTACATTCAATCATCTCTAGTTCTATCTAAGTCTCCGCACTGGTAACACTTGGGTGAATATCTTTTCAGATATATATGGCATATTATATATAGACGAAGAGGGAGGGAGAGAAAGAGAGAAAAAGGATCACTATATAATGGACTTTTTTGGTTAATTTTTTTTAATGAGTTTTTTTTTAATTAGTTAATTTATTTTTTGGCTGTGTTGGGTCTCCGTTGCTGCGCGCAGGCTTTCTCTAGTTGCGGCGAGCGGGGGCTACTCTTCGTTGCGGTGCACAGGTTTCTCATTGCAGTGGCTTCTCTTGTTGTGGAGCACAGGCTCTAGGCACGTGGGCTTCAGTAGTTGTGGCTCGTGGGCTCTAGAGTGCGCAGGCTCAGTAGTTGTGGCGCACGCGCTTAGTTGCTCCGTGGCATGTGGGATCTTCCTGGACCAGGGCTTGAACCCGTGTCCCCTGCATTGGTAGGCGGATTCTCAACCGCTGTGCCACCAGGTAAGTCCCTGGTTAATTTTTAAATTGCTGCTTGTTTTTCTACTGAGCATTTTAAATCTACTTCTCAACCTCACACGTATCCACATTTGGAAACCGAGGCTCAGACAAGTGAATTCACATGTCCAGCATCACATGGCTAGGAGAGTGGAATTTTAACACAGTTCTGTGGTACCCAAAGCCTGAGTTCTTTCCTCTTCATTCAACACACGTAACTTTACAGATTTCTGGCTCTACGTACTCCTAAGGAAGGTAAGCCCTAGAATGAATACCACCTTTAAATGTGAATATGTGGTGCGTACATCTGTATTCACACACCTGCGTGCCTTTAGCCTGGAGTCTTCACCTGGATTCTGTGGACCTCTAAGGAGGATGCAGATGGACTCTGGTGGCTAGCAATCCTCTGAAAAAGTTGTGTGCAGAGCTTTCTGTGTATGTCTGAATGTCTCATTTTATAAGGGAGGATTTATAGGTTTCGGAGATTCTTAAAGGGCCTGGGGCCCCACACAGGCCGGGAGGCACTGATGTGTCGAATGCATGCGTCCATGCCAGCTTGTCTGCTACGTAAGCAAACTCGCTTCTACATCACCAGCATCCATAGCTGTGCTCTGTGGCCGACCCAGGCCTCCAGCCCAGCCATTAGCCCCCACGTCCTCACTGAGGTTCTGCTCCGGGAGTTCCAGGTACAACACATCTGGTTCAGGAGGTGGATGTCCATCCAGCCTGGAAGAAGTCTCAGTGTAGGCGGTCAGGGAGCCCCAGCGGACTGGGGGCTGGGAGTTGGCGCCAGCAGGGTCTGGAGGCGGGCATGGGAAGAAGAGGCAGGTCTTGCTATGGGTGAGTCCCAGGGCTCCCCGCAGATGGAGCGCTGGCTGAGGACACATGGTCTCTGGGAAGAGGGAGGCTTTGCTTCCAGCTCTCACTGGGCCTCAGAGGGGTCGGGACACCCAGCCTGGGGTCTGGGGCCTTGGCACCAACTCTGGTTCCAGCGCTAACCAACCTGATCTTGGGCAAGTCACTTCAGCCCCTGGCTTGAGTTTCCCCATCTATAAAATTAGGACCCCTGATTAGAATCAGAGCAGGACTAAAGTAGTGTACTCGAAGCCAAAGCGCCGGGGACTATGGCCTCTGGGTTGAAGTCACAGCGACGGCTGGCCAGTGGGCTTATTACTTGGTTTCTCAACACCGGCGCTGAAACCTGCTGCCCATCCTTCCCCCAGAGGTGCTGAAGGAGGAGGCCGTGGTGAGATGGGAGGAAGGAGGCCCTGAGAGAGATGCGGAAGGAGAGGCTCAGAGCTCCCAGAGGATGGAGATCACACCACGTCCTTCCCCCTGGACCCCGGCTCTCAGACTGTTGCCTGGTATTACTTTTCTAGGGCTGCCATGACCACGTACTATAAACTGGTTGTTAAAAACAACAGAAATTTATGGTCTCACAGTTCTGGAAGCTGGAAGTCCAAAATCAAGGTATCAGCAGGGCCATGCTCCCCTGAAGGCTATAAAAGCTACAAAGCCTTTTTTTTTTTTTTTTGCCTCTTTCTAGCTTCTGTGGGTTGCTGGCCATCTTTGATGTTCCTTGGTTTGCACTGCATCACTCCAGTCTCTGCCTTTGTCTTCAC